>NW_019739942.1:1366111-1369480 GCF_002891405.2 Cryptotermes secundus
AATGTAAACAACGACTAGTACAGCAGTTCAGTGGTGTATATATGTTAACCGTGTATTTGCCGGATGATGGCTCTTGATAGCCGAAACATGTAGCAGAGCCGAAACTAGGCACTGGTCTTGATATTTGTTGTGTTGTGACGGTTATAATAAATATTCTGTATATTGTAACACAACAGGATGCGTGAAATGAAAATCATAATCATAGTCATTCCAGTCCTTAGGTTCTGGTCATGATCTTCAACATTTTCGAAAATATGGTATATTACTTAGGCAATTGACTATCATCAGTAAAATTACTCGCGGTGTTCACTTTGAATGCCCGTCTCAGTCGGGGAGCAGAATACTTTAGGAATCTTGCTCTGTATAGATGTAATTAAACATAACACAGACAAGACTCTTCAGTTTCGGGGGGGGGGGGATTGACTGCCACAACATTCTGGATAAATCATAGGACTATAAAATGGAGCTGGGATAACGTAGTCAGTATAGCGACTAGCTACTGGCTGGACGATCTAGGGTTCGGAGTTCGAATCCCTGTAGGAGCAAGAATTTTTTCTTCTTCACGTCGTCCAGACCGGCCCCGGGGTTCACCCAACCTCCAGTATAATGGGTACCGGGGACTCTTTCTACAAGGGTAAAGCGGCCGGGGCGTGAAGCTGACTTCTCACCTCCAGCTAATGCCGAGGTCAAGAAAATATGGATCTATACATCCACTCCCCCATAGGCATTTATGGAGTAGGGCTAAGTTAGTTATACACAGGGACAATTTTACTTTTACCTTAACAAAGGACTATAAACAAAATAACTAATAAACCTTTAATATTTTATGAGTTCCGAGGAATTTTTGCGTAAACAAACAAAGAACTTTTTCCCCCGACGAATTAGAATAACGGAATAATATCCTGGAAACAGAGTGAGTGGCCAACTTACGATGTGTGACAGTCTAGCCTGGAATAACATTAATCTGGACACTTTTCCTGAAAAATGTGTGATTCTTTGTTGGAAAAGCGTTTATAATTCAGCGATGGTTGTAAGTTCATTATTGCAGAGGAAGTTTTATGCAAACTGTCATAGTCTGACATGTCATGTAGTTCTCGTGTATCTTTTGGGTATGTTACAAGTGAGACAGAATAGGTTTGAATAAAATGCACGCAAAAGAGGATTGACTTCATTTCTAGCTCGGCTTTATTTAATATACGATTTGTTTACCAGGATTAAAATTTTGTCGGTTGTAGAAATATGATTTAATTTTGCGTACACGAGATTTCATTTCCACGACGCTGCCAAACCGACGTAATTTTCCCCGATAATCCCAACTCAGTAGACGAGAAACTGCGACTTCGCAACGTCATAAATTGAAGACTGTGTATTAGTCGTACAAGTCAGCGATTTTGCTACAAATATTTTCAATAATGACACGAAACAGTTACAGCAACCACTTTTAAATGTCATAGATTTCATATAAGAAGATAATTATTTTAATTCACAAATAATTATTAATTGTTGTTTTGACATAAAGTATGAGCCGATTGTCTAGAAAATGTGGGATCCTCAACATCTCACAACGCTATGGGCCTCCACGGCCTGTTACAGGGATACCTTTATTTATTTTATTGACATAAAGGGGGGAAAAAAAGATTGAATATAGCCTATTTCCTACTGCGTTCAGAAGTCAAGCGAATTGATTTTTCGATTTCGACATACGTGGACAGAAAAACACAGCACTTGTAAAATTTAAAATATATTTTGTATTTACATATCGAGAGAGAATACAAACATTCGAAATCCCATATTCTCCTTGTCTTTAAAATGTTTCTATCTATGTTCCAAGGACACTGCTGACAGCATGTGATAAATTCGTCCTGTGAAATTGCTTTCACAACGAGCTCTTTCATATTCAGTTCGTCACTGCTCTCCAGGACCTTTATTGGTGAGGAAACAGACTACTGGAAAGCATTTTCTTTATCAAAGTTTTTCTATACTTAATATTAAAACACTTGATGGAAGAAATATCAATACAATTCAACATAAAGAATATTGTTTGGCTTCTTTCTGCGTTACTGTTACTAATACTGCATCAAATTCCAGAAGATTTTAATATCCATATCCACCGCCCTAAGAACTTCATATCTCACGCAGTAAATAAAAAAAAAAGTAAAGCTATCCCTGTAACAGGTCATGGAGGCTCATAGGGTTGTGAGATGTTGAGGGTCCCACATTTTCTAGACAATCGGCTCATAGATGGCGGTAAGGTTGTCAGCCTTACGCGCCGGCCGCCGTTTACTCCCAAGAATATTCCAAGAATATTCCTGGTACTAATTTCTGTTAGAGGCTGAGTCGACTCAGGGCATAGTGCGGCTGGAAGGATTAAGTCGATTGAAAAAAATCCAATGACCTCATCGGGGCTTGAACCCGCGACCTTCTGGCTTGTAGCATAGTGCCTCAACCAACTACGATTCCGCGTACTTTCTTTAATTTTCACGCCACTGGAGGCTTCGTTATTTTTACTTTCTAGGTGTGCCTTGCTCATTTTAGTATGACTTTTAGGCTTGTAGCAAACCGATGTGTAGTTTATGTACAATATTCATTCATTCATCAATGGCACTACAGCCCTTTGCTGTGTCCCTGGCCTCTTCTTCAGTTTCGTAATCATTTTTACACAGTCGGTAGGACTCCTTGAACGGGGGATCAGCCCATCTCAAGGCCGCTACCTACACACATGAAAACACAAACACAGAATAAACACACACAGACATCCATATCTTTTAGTGGGATTCGAACCCACGATCCCAGCGTCCGACCGAACGGAAGACAGTTGATGCCTTAGACCGCGAGACCACTGTGAGCGGCACAATATTTATATAAAAGTTATTTAATAAAGATTGTCGTAGAAGTCGCTATACCGAGAGTATACCCACGTTCCTAGGAATGTATTATTTACATCGGGTTCACTGTATGGGGCTGCAGATTTGTTTCAACCACACATAACCTGCACAGCAATGTGTAATTCACTAAAGTAGATTACAAGAGTTGTCACACTTGCCTGTGTCTTCCTGGGTTAGAAGCTCCGCATACTGCACTCGCTGATATTGCTTCCCGCCGCCGCTACTGCAGGTTTCAGATTGTTTTCTGCTAGTATTCGTCATCTCTTTCCAATTCTAAAATAAAACATATTAGGGCATATATTTACTTGCATATGGGGGCACGCGGTAGTGTAGTTGATTGAGGCATTATGCTACAGGGTGGAAGGTCGTGGATTCAATTCCCAGTGAGGTCATTGAAATTTTCAATTGACCTGATACTTCCATCCGCACTATGGCCTGGGGATCGACTCAGCCTGTAAAAGAAATGAGTACCAGGAAACTTCCT
>NW_019739942.1:1369498-1377004 GCF_002891405.2 Cryptotermes secundus
AGGGCAGCCGGCGCCTAAGGCTGACACCCTTACGGCCATCTGTGAGCCGATTGTCTAGAAAATGTGAGAGCCTCGATATCTCGAAATATTATGGGCCTCCACGGCCTGTTAGAGGGGTAATTTTACCGTTTTATCTATTTTTATATATTGATCATGTGTGCTGTTTTAGAATATGGCGAACTTAAGCAGGCAGTATACTTAGAAAACTAAAAAATAGTGACAAATAATACAACACGAGATAATTAGTACTACATTTCCCGTTTAAATGCTCTCAGATACAATTCTTCTTCACACAGCTCCAAACTGTGCACTTTTATAAGTTACTAGTCGATTTATAAATAGCATTACCTAGCATCCTTTCATCTGAGTAAGAAACGGTCGCCTAATCAGACACAATTTTGAGAGACTGCTCTATTTACACTAAATAATTAAAAAGCAATCGAATCGTCACTAGATGGGCTGAAGTAGTAGAAGATGTGTCAGCATAATAATTTGTATGATAACAGGAAGGAGTTTTATTTTAAAAATAAAGCAAAATTACGTTATATTTATTTGCAAAATTTGTGCGAGTACATTCGAACATACCTGTTAATCTTCCGACAACTGATCTGCATACGTAGAATATGGTAAATTAATACTGAAGAGTAACAGATTTGAGACCCATAGCAATACTTACATGCACTGACATTAAAGAGGAGAAGCAGGAAATTATAAGGAGAATATTTAGAACCAGGAGAGACAGAACAAAAATCTGTAACGAAGCTTCATAACTTGTACATTTTACTAAATGTCTGCCTCATTGAACATGGAATAGATGAGGCTTATAGCACACGAGGTCAAGCAAGAAATGCATACATTTTAGTGGCTAAATATCAAGAGAATTAGAGGGTAGTACGTTACATTTTAAAGACACAGGTCATGAAGACAGGAATTGCATTGAAATTTCTTAAAATGGATCTGGTTAAAGAGTATTATGGATGTAGTGTAGAACCTTCAGGTTGCTTAAAAATAAACCTTGCGCAGGAAGGTGAGTAGGTCTCCCTGGGTGCAGTACTCGACCACAAGCCTCAACTGGCCGTCTCGCGAACAGCAGCCAATGAGAGACACGATGTTCGGGTGTCGACCCACTGACTGCATCATGTAGATTTCTTGTTTGAACTGCCTCAGGTCCTCTGTGGTCGGATCCTCTGGTGATCACAACACACCATACATTTTATTGATTTCCGAAGTCAAAGACCTTTTCATATTATAAGTGGTTGGTGAGAGAATACTGTTTGCATACTATGTCAACAGCGTCCTTGCCAGCAATGTAACATTCCACTGGTTGGCTCGGTCAGTGCCATTTCATTTGGCACTTTTAGGCCGTTTACACAAAGATAAATGCAAATAGAAGGGGCCAGTACTTCTTATTGACATCCGTGCGTAAACAAGTTTACCCAAATTTCTGTTGCTGGAAATTTATTCTCTCTTCAGTATATTTTGCCACCAAGAATGATAGTTCCGTAATAAAGTTATACTACATTATTTGTTACACGTGCATTGAAGCCTAATATTTCTGCATTTTCAAGCAAGCCAAAATAACAAAAGGGAGCCTTTTGTCTGAATTTATGAGTATTTGACGCGCGTTTATTTCTAATTTAGCTGTAATGGTGATAGACCTTATCAAATTACAGATACCGCACTATATAGTTATAAAGCTAGTGATGGAAAAGCCCTTTGAAATTCAACGGGCAATACTTATTTATCTTAATTTTTCACCAAGTCCTTTCATTTTTCCCTCCTTCAGAACTTCTTTCTCCTTTAAAAATCCTTCAAATTGCACAGTTTTGAATACACAGCTTCCACCTATGCAAGCACGTGAAAACATAATAAATATAAATAATGAACACACTGTCATAAATTCTCTCCTATTATACATTCTTCAATGGCTTTTCCAGGCCATTCAGGGTCCAGGCCTCTTATTCAGTTCCGTAATCATTTTACACAGACGGTAGGTCTCCGTGGACGGGTGATCAGCTCGTCACAAGGCCGCTGCCAAACGCAGGACAACCCAAACACAGAATAAACGCATACACACACCAAATATCCATGCCCTGATTTGGATTAGAACCCACGATCCCAGCGTCCGAGCGAGCGAAGACAGTTCAAGCTTTAGACCGCTCGACTACTGTGACCGGCCTTATTATAAATGCATATATGAATTACATACATTAAAAAAAGTTCTGTAGCAACCATATAGAGAAATACACGAAACTAAACAAAACAAGATGGATGTCTTTCATACAACTTTCATATTTTATTTCTTGTTACGAAAAAATATACAATTTGCTATGAATTTCAATGAAGTTCTATTCGAGTTATAAGACTATTAGAGCTGGGGTTATATTTCGCCGCGACAGACCAACAAAAATTCGACCACATTTGATGTACAGGGGATGGACAAAAATATGGAAACACCTCGTGACACGTATGCCTGAATTGAAGTGTTTATTTTAGCGACGTTTGTAGGTCACGCTGCCGTATCTGCACAACACCACTACCTGTACAATCTCCGCAATACGTTGCAAGCTTCGTCTGTTGTCGAGACAGTGTTCTGTGAAATTTTTTGTGCATCATGTCAGAGCTAACAGAATTCGAAATCAGGTAAATAGTTGGGGCCTGTAGGGTGGGTGCTTCCTTAACCAAGGCAGCCGAGGTTTTAGGTGTTTCGCGAGGCACAGTATCCAAGATTATGACCGCACACAGGAGGACTGGAAAAACCGCATCCGATAAACACCAGCATGGACGGAAATGTGTGTTGAGTGATCGAGACAGATGAACATTGCGTAGGATTGTGACGAAAAATAAGAAGACTACATCTGCAAAAGTGATTGCTGAACTAAATGTCACGCTCACAAACCTTGTCAGCACCAAAACAGTATTAAGGGAACTCCACAAGCAGGCTATTTCTGGACAAGCTGCAATTCCCAAGCAATTCATCAGTGATCAAAATGCCACTAAGAGGAGAGTGTAGAACAAGTCAAATTTTATCATATATAAATCACCAGTACTTCGTTATATTTTAGCGTCCTGTTACACTGATTCATGTCCATGGTTTGTGCTGACCGTCTTACAGTGTATACACTTTTTCACTTTGTTCTTCACTTCCACATTACATGTTTCAGCACTAATGTGCCATCTTCAGGTGTCTTTATGCACGTTAAACTATTGTACTGCATGCCATAATGTCTTCATTCCGGATCCAGCAGTACAACGCATGCAGTAACAGGAGAAAAACACAACACAGAACACGATACACAAATATATGTAGGAAGAATGGTCACATAAAAGAGGATTGGCGCAATTCGCGTGTTTGAGTATGACGNTAGCCACCACGTTTCATTGAAATCCGTTGAACAGTTACGAAGATGAAACATAACGGACGATAGGCAGAGAGACACGACTTCGGAAATTTACACGTATTTCCTTAATTTCCAGCAAAAAATACCTAGGAACAATGTTTCTTCTCTTCATACTCTGCAGAGCAAAATTACACTTATATTAAATGCTAATATAAAATTCTATATTGACACGTTACCCCATACACTAAATGAAATACAGCAAACTTATCTCTTTAGTAGATTCAAGAGTAATTTCCGATTAGGCCTGTTATAAAGTTACATGGATTTTATTTGTTGACGTAACTTAAAACCATCTGAGTTGAACGTAATCTCGGATGCACACAATTCTAATGGATTTTATAGGCGTCTATAAGCACCTCTTAACATCTTGACTGCCACGTCTCGCCAGACGTCGCCTTCTTGAAGCACCCCTTTGCGAACAACGCCGAAGGCTCCTTGTCCTAGAACGTTCCCAAGGACAAGGTTCTCTCCAGGGATCTCCCACTTCGCATCGAAATCCAGGTCATATTCCTCAGACTCGGAGCACGCTCTTCGTACGGATGCTTTCTGGTCCAGCGTCTGGTAATGAAGGAGTGAACATACCAACCGATCGAAGTAAGAAATAACAGCGAAATATTTCTGTAACATCAAGCACTGGAAAAGTGACTGACAATGCAATAGTTCTTAATTCTCTTCAGTACCAATCAAACTCCGTGCCCTGTAATCCGCAAGCGAACTATACCGACCGAGCGACCGTCGCTTGTCGGCAAAGTTTGTGCCACCTTTAGCGGATAGAGGGGGTCACGTGGTCAGTGCAACGAATCCCCACGGCCGTTAATTTCGGTTTTATAGACCGGAGCTGCTATTTCCTTGAAATAGCTCCTCAATCATCAACACGAGGCTGAGTGGACCCCGTTTCAGACCCACTACTTCTAAAAAAATCTGATAGCGCCGGGACTCGAACTCTGTCCAATAGACCACAGAGACGGTCCTCTTCAGTACTGACTTCAGTTAATTTATCTTCTGCTTTATATTGTAAAGACCCGTGATACCTGAAAGTGACATGAAATGGACGTCTGCAATTTGATTTCCTGCAACGGAGATCCGCTAGTTATCTTCCATACTATATCGACTGCAGAGAACTGTGCTATAGCACAGACGGTTAGTCGCCAGCTTCTCACAGCGGTGCCCTGAATTCAATCCCAGGCAATCTATGCGGAATTTATGCTGGACATAGTGGCACTGGGTCAGATATTTCTCCGACTGCTTAAGTTTCATCCTTCAATTTCCATTCCATTCATTCCCTTGTCTGTAACCCGGGTCTCGTACATAATGGGACCGTTTGCCGTCTAAGTAACAAGACAATCTCACTTCAGCGCTACAGACGAGATCTGGGTCTATAGAGCGTTCTATCCATTAACCCAATTTTCCGGGGGTCAGTGAGATTCGGGCACGATATCGACATCTCCCCTGCATCAGTGTTAAAGTTAAGAATATGTGGGTCTCTCCATTTGTGTCTTATTATTAGCCTGTTCTTACATAGTCCAATATTTTGATAAGTCTCTGACACCAATCACCAATCATTTAGGAATTTCACATAAACAATTTCCTCCGCCCTGTATGCTTCTCTGAAATTTTCTCTGAAAAGACGTGATTTTGAACAGTTCCTTAGGTTATTAACAGCATATTGACCTTAGGATCATTGCGTTAATTCTCGATGTTCAGAATTACCTGCGTTTGCTGTGTTCTGTACAACAAAATATTTACCAACTAATTTTTTTAATTCGCTTATTGAGGGGTGGAGTCCAACTGAGTTCACTCGGCACGGCGACCACTGATTGGCCTATTGTACCTGTCCCGGGCGATTATGATGATAGAGAATTTGGTGGAATGAAGATTGACAAGGGAAACAGAAGCACTCGGAGAAAACCCGCCCCACCGCCACTTTGTCCACCACAAATCCCACTTGAGCAGACCCCGGGATCGAACCCGGGCCGCCGAGGCGGGAAACCAGCGACTAACCGCTTAAGCTATGGCGCTGCCTTTACCTACTATGTCTAGAATTCAGTTTATAGACTTAAGGAGAACCCCAGAGTTACTTTTGGTAGCACTTATTATGTGTATATATAAGAGTAATTGAACAATTTTATTTTATTCACAGATTAATCATCCAAAATCGTTTTGAAACCTTGTGTATAATGAAAAATAAAAAAAGGATACTTGTATGGAAATGAGCTGTTAAAATTCGAATTGAAAATTCGGAATCTCCCTACGAACACTTGAATTTATATTTTGTGTACAATATTCTCAGCCCTAATGACATTTACTTACCTCGATATACTGAAATCTCCTTTCGTGACGAAGTAGTTTGCCATGGCGACAGTACGCATACATGCAGAACCCAGCTGACGCTACGATGAGCACAGTTGGCAGCAGTATAACTAGCGAGAGGGTACCGTCACCCCACGCGGGGTTCACTACAGAGAATTCATTATTTTTAGAAAATAAAATTACAAAATATGTTCAGGAGATAAACTATAAACTTCTGGCTGCATGAGACATTTGTCTAGTTCCTGTTTCTATGAACCCTAGTCTTCAGAGAATCCAAAGGCTGCACATCAGTAATGTCCATAAAAGGAAACTAGAACCAAAGATATTCTCTACTTTTCAGGAACAATGTTACGTAGGCGCAATATTATTTTATACGATAAAGAAACATCATATTCGGAAGATTAATCGTTTGTCAGATATAGCTGTACGTGATAAGTACATAAGAGAAGCTCTAAAGGTTTTAAAAGTTTCTGACGATGGTGTATAACACAGAGAATTGCTGTTTTTTTGTTTTTTACTTTTATCCATCGTCCGATATTTTGGAGAATATAAAACACGACGTTTCAAAAACTGGATCTGTTTCCATTCTCAGGTAAGTTGGGTGGAGAAGACACCTCAGCTGGGCCCCTTAGAACGATAATATCAATCACTGGACTCTTTCTAACGAGCCCAACTGAGGTGTCTTCTCCCCCCTTCACCTGAGGACGGAAAAAGATCCAGTTTCTGAAACGTCGTGTTTTCTATTCTCTAGAATACCGGGCGATAGAAAAAGTCCAAGAACCCGGTAATTCCGTCTCTAAATATTTGTTCTCTGCCCTTTTAGAATCCTGTGTTAATGTTCTGATATCCTGTTCCTACATTTACGTTGCGCTGGCTTCTGCTCAGCAAACAGGGGACGTGTGCTTTCAGGCAGTTGGCTTTGGGATTGTACACAGTCAGCAAAACAGAATAATCGATCATTAGCATTTCAGAGACGGCCATTAGCTTCTACGGACTAGGACAAGAAATATGATAGTTCTTATTTGTCTTGTAGTATATCTTTTTCATCTTTTGCCTATTCCTAGAACAAGGTGTAGCAAAGTAATCTTGTATGAAGAAAATGTCTGTCATCAGAATCTGTTAGTCTTACATGAGCAACATTTTATTCGTGCTACTATCCCTGTCAACAGGAAACGAGATTTTTAATTTGTCTGCATTATATAAGCTCCTATTTAGTGCGAAGTTTGTCGTAATAAAACAGGGAGTTTTGTTCTGATTGTAGATTCACATCCGCGATCTAGAACTTTAAGGTTTGTGCACAGATACGAAAACAATTAAACCGTCTGTTCTTGTGACTTGAGTTCGGGAGATAACCAGTTCAAATCTCGGCCTTGACACCGACTACCCCGATTGATATTCTTCGTGATTTTCTTCAGCCCGACAGGCGAATACTTGGACATTATCATGAAATAGGCCACAGCTGCTTCTATCTACGTCCTTTCAAGTTAACCATTCATTAATCATCATAATATTCGACACTGCATAATCTGAGCTAATAAAGCGTCACTAAATAAACTGTAAATAGGATAAAACCTGCATACACAGATATTTAGATGATAATTTATTCCCTCAGTGTTTACTGAGATCTCGGGGAGTTTATGACCACACTTACTTACTTACTTACTTACTTACTCACTGATGGAGCTGAGCCCTTCTGGAGGAGCCACCAATTCTGCAGCTACTGAAGAATTTCCCAGCATTTTATGGAAACCGAAGTTTCATTACCGTGTTCACAAGAGCCCTACACTGGTCCATA
>NW_019739942.1:1377331-1378757 GCF_002891405.2 Cryptotermes secundus
CCCCAAGGTCATCCAGCATCTTCTTCCTCGTCTTCTTGTCACTTCTATCCGCCCCTCTATCTTTCCTTCAATAACTGCTTTTAGAAGGCAGTGTCTGCGTAAAGCATGAGTTAGCTACATCGTATATAATATTCCTAGAGATTAATCTAGGAACTTTCTTTTTTGCTCTGATATTTAAGTCCCGAAAATTGCGTCCAGTTTGTTTCTCAGTTAAACAGGCATGAGGCTAGAACGAAAGCGATGTAAATGTAGAAAGTAAAGCTATCCCTATAACAGGCTGTGGAGGCCCATAGGGTTGTGAGAAGTCGAGGCTTAAACGGCTCACAAATGGCGGTAATGTCGTCAACCTCATGCGTCGGCTGCCTTTTACCTCTTTAAGTGTCTAAGTCGACCCCAGGGTCATATTGTGGCTGGAAGGATTAGGTCAATTGGAAAATCCAGTGACCTCATCGGGAATCGAATCCACAACCTTCCAGCTTCTAGCATAGTGTCTCAACCAACTACGCTACCGCGTGCCCTATGAAAGCAATGTACTGCTATATATTTTATGATAAGAGTGAAGAAGTATGATCTTTAATCGTCCACATAAACTCAAGTGCTGTCAGTTTGTAATAGAAAAGATTATGTCAATCATATTAAATTACAGGTCTTCAATCTTTTTTTTATATTGATCAACATTTAGCTTATTTAGTAATTCATGTAAAGTGTCATCTCTGATTTGACGGGAAGTATAAAAAGAACAAGTCTCTGTTTCTATTTCTCTGAGAAGTAGCCTTCTCTGAAAAACATTGCAGATACAACCAAGTCACAGAATGAAATCTAACCCAGACCGACTTAATCCACCTCTTAATTGTGATACCTTTAAATCATATCAATTTTAATCATTTATTATGACATCCTAATTAAATATTTGAACAAGAGTAATTTTTTATGACAGGAACTTCTCTTTATAAAATCTCTTGCAACCAGACACCAAATGAATATTCAGTTTAGAAAAAGTGTGTTACATTTAATTTCACGATGTTGAGCAGCATTATTTTATTATTATTATTAACTCAATCTGTGGAGCCCCGGAAAATCCGATAATCTTTCATCTTTTACCTGCCCTCATGAAACCCCAAATTTCATTTTCGTGGTCTCTACCTTTGAGGCGATCCGCCTAAATTTTTTACGGCCACGTATTTACTATAACAATCCCAATTTCTGGTACAGCTCTTAAACATTAGATCAATCACGTGGGTGCCACAGCTGTTACATATCGGCCGCATGTGTCCTACACCTCCATCACATATCATCAATCTGTGTCTTACAGCTCCTACGTATATCTTCAGCCCTGTGTGTGCTACAGCTCCTACATATATCTTCAGCCCTGTGTGTGCTACAGCTCCTACATATATCTTCAGCCCTGTGTGTGCTACAGCTCCTA
>NW_019739942.1:1379045-1379503 GCF_002891405.2 Cryptotermes secundus
ACAGGAACTTCTCTTTATAAAATCTCTTGCAACCAGACACCAAATGAATATTCAGTTTAGAAAAAGTGTGTTACATTTAATTTCACGATGTTGAGCAGCATTATTTTATTATTATTATTAACTCAATCTGTGGAGCCCCGGAAAATCCGATAATCTTTCATCTTTTACCTGCCCTCATGAAACCCCAAATTTCATTTTCGTGGTCTCTACCTTTGAGGCGATCCGCCTAAATTTTTTACGGCCACGTATTTACTATAACAATCCCAATTTCTGGTACAGCTCTTAAACATTAGATCAATCACGTGGGTGCCACAGCTGTTACATATCGGCCGCATGTGTCCTACACCTCCATCACATATCATCAATCTGTGTCTTACAGCTCCTACGTATATCTTCAGCCCTGTGTGTGCTACAGCTCCTACATATATCTTCAGCCCTGTGTGTGCTACAGCTCCTAC
>NW_019739942.1:1379554-1386164 GCF_002891405.2 Cryptotermes secundus
ATTCCCTAAAGTCGTGAAACAACCTGTACATCTTCAGCCCTGTGTGTGCTACATTTCATACATATATCTTCAGCCCTGAGTGTGCTACAGCTCCTATGTATATCTTCAGCCCTATGTGTCCTATACCTCCTACGTATATCTTCAGCCCTGTGTGTTCTACACCTCCTACATATGTCTTCAGCCCTATGTGTGCTACAGCTCCTACATATGTCTTCAGCCCTATGTGTGCTACAGCTCCTACATATCTCATCAGCCCTATGTGTACTACAGCTTCTACATATCTCTTAAGGCTATGTGTGCTACAGCTCATAAAAACTCATTAGGGTCACGCAATTTTATATTATCGTTATTTCGAGTCTGTTCGCATTTCGTGGAAAAATATATTTACCTGTGACATTCCACAACTTATCATTATCGACAAGAGAATAGATACGGTTCATGCACGATGTTGCACCACAACATATGTCACTTACATCCCAAGAATTCTTCCACGCGTACCTCTCTCTATGATTAGGCTCCCGCCCTCGTTTGATTTAAATCAATAGATTTTTATATATAGCAACTTTTAAATTTCAGAAATAGAGCTTTTCCCCAATCACATTCTTTGATCTTTTTATTATTCTTTGTGTATAGAAACTGTTCTTACATTTCCGTAAGGTCTGCAAATTGAACCTGATGTTAGAAACAACCCTAAATTATATTTGTTCAACCTTTACGTTTTAGATGACGAATATCATCTCTGATTCGCTGTTCTCCATGAAGCTGAACTGCTAAGTCTAGTAAGTTACCTCCCTTACCTGGATATGACGGTGGAGTTCCGTTGAGGTAGCCCACAGTTATTCTGCTGGCCATGGCGGTTTCGCTGTATCCAGCTGGCGAGACCGCACGTACTCTTACTTCGTACTCAGAACCCACATCCAACGCAGTAAATGTCGCCCAAGTCAAGTTCTGTTACGTAACAAATTTACAAGCAAACTGGATTCATAAACGTAGGAGCTCATTTCCAGATTCAGTGTCTAAGATAAAGATGGTGAGATCGTATTAGCAATGAAATAATAGTATGTTAATTAAATACAAGAAGAAAATATTTTTATAACAATATTGAATGCATGAACTTGAAATTAATTGCTATCTGATCATATATAACTGAAGGAAACGTATGAAATGATTATAGGAATTAAATCAGCAGAGTGGCTGAAATTTGTTTATTGGAAAACATTTCAATACTCACAGAAATTCAAGCATAAATAAAAAGAATAGCTATATGCACACTTAATTGTCAAATGATTCGTTTTAACTCACCCCAGTAACGTTGTTATGAGCCAGGGTAAAAATATCAGGTGCCGTTCTTGTCAAAATGACCTCGTGAAATGAAGGTTGAGGCGTCGAGGGGGCCCAGGACACGGTTACATCGTAAAGTCGAGAAGTGCCTATCTCCTCTTCTACAGATAAATTGCTTGGCTTCGGTGGAACTGCAGTGTTTCAAACAAGGGCACAAACATCCAAATTTCAGCGTTCATTGGTGTTAAAATATGTGAAGGTTAAATCATTTTTATGAGGAATTAATCAATTACCACTCCATGAAAATGTATTTCGGGGTTGAGGTACAGATCCAAGCAATATAAAACTCGGAAATAGGCGGAGGTGAACAGCCCTCTTCATACCACGGCAGCATTTACCCTCGGGAAAAGCCCCCTCCCCCCATTCTCAATAAAGAGGATGCTGGGTGGACCCCAGAGCAGGCATAAAGCTGTGGAGGGAGAAACATTTCTTCTTCCTGAAATCGAACCATGACTCCTAGCCCTCCAAACCATATCCCGTCGCTGTATAGACTCAGATTTGCCTAAAATACTCGTACGTGTATATATTATGAAAGAATCTGAAATTACGAAAAATGTTGTGTTATACGAAATTAACCGCAGGCTATAGACCCTGCAGCCCTGTAAATTTTCCTGTTTTTATAACGGAGCCCGTTACTTGTGGTCACAGTTGAGGAGGCAAAAAGTCAAAACTATTAAGTTCTAGTCATATCTAGTGTGTTATTTCTTGTCCTTTATGAAATGAAAGTTACAGATATAAGTATGAATCCGATTTACAAAGTGCATAAATTTCTTCTGTCTCTCTCTCTCTCTCTCTCTGTGGCTCTACAGCCCTTTGGACCTTGGTTACTTTTCCAGTCTTTAATCCTATACATAGTTGGTAGTACTCCTTGGACTGGGGATCAGCCCATCGCAAGACCGCTGCCCTACACACAGAACAACACAAACGCAGAATAAACGCAGCAGATATCCATGTCTCGAGTGGGATTCGAATCTTTCCTTCTTGAACGGTTTAACTACTTCCAGCAAGCCTGCGGTCTGTCGCATTCTGTAACGTGCAGAACATATTTCCCTTGTCCTTTTAATGTAGTGTTTATTTAGTTCTGATTGGAAATAATTCTGTATAAGTCTGCTTTCAGACTGCGAAACAATGTGAGGGCCTCTAGGCCTTCTTCAAAACGAATTATTAATTTAAGTACTGCGTATTTTGTTTCAACCTTTGCTTTCACAACACTTTTGATGTGTTTCATCCCCTACTGAAATCGTCAACAGATTCTGTACCTACTAGAACGATAGTTCCTTTTTAATTTTTTGGGCGTTATTTCAACAAATTTGATCTATTTCACAGTGTCAGTTTAAATCCCACAAAGCGAGGTGATATGATGAATATGAAAATGTTAAGTTTATAACTAAAGGCACAACTCTGGGAATAGAGATCTCTTGAATTTTCACACCTCACCTGAGCTTAGGTGACAACTCTACTATCCGAACTTGGAAATGTAACGGCATACTCGTTAAATTACTAGAAAGTCTGAAAGCCATGAGCAACGTAATTTGAAGTTTGGCTAAGCTGTTTTTATCCCTTTCCATACTCTGTCTCATTGTTTCTTTGGTATAGGATATACTGGAGATACGCAGGTTGTAATTTTTGTGCTGTACGTACGCCACAGATCCGGTAAAAATGTTTCGCCGAGATGCTAACATCTTAGTGAATGCCAGATAGTTCTGTAGAGATCGACCGAGGTTCCGTCATATGATATGTAATAAATACTGCAAACACATACATTGTCAGCCAAGTGCTGACTTTCAGTGTCCGTGAATTTAATAAAAATATTCCCTGTACCATCTCTAATTTTTAAATTCTCTTCACCAGAATGAAAATGTTGAATTTGAGGCGTCATTCAGCGAAGTCATAGCTAGATTTTTTAAAAAAAAATCGCTTAGTGAGGGGGGGGGAGTCCAGCTGGTTCCACTCGGCACGTCGGTCACTCTTTGGCCTATTGTACCTGCCCTGGGTGAATATGATGATGGAGAATTTAGTGGAATGAAGTTTGGCAAGGGAAACCGAAGTACTCGGAGAAAACCTGCCCCAGCGCCACTTTATCCACCACAAATCCCACTTGACCAAACCCGGGCTCGAATCCGGGCCGCCGCGGTGGGAAATCAGCGACCATAGCTAGATTACTCTTAAATTTATATTTAGCAAATTAAGTTAACTGAACGCTTCTGTGTAAGGACATAACTCAAGAATCATTCATTTACATAAAAATGTAAGTATTTAAAGATGAAAATTGATGTTTGTATATCAAAGCTCAATGGAAAGAAGACATACAGATGTCCAAACTTACGCTACTCACCTTAAAGCCAATGAAACTGCTGCATCACCAAAAGACAGTTTTCTGTCATAAATTGCAGTTCATTTGCTGAGTGTAAGAAAAGAACTATCGAGGAACTTTCAGATATGGCAAATTACACCGCTTCTTTTTGTCAAAATAGCATTCTAATTTCAGATTGAAGACGTAGCCTGTCAGGTATTGAACAAGGCGGGTTCACTGACATTCTTAGTAATAAATCTTCAAATTGCAATTTTAGACGCTATCAGTAAACACATTTTGATTTCGCAGACATGTTAGCCAAGACTGCAAACCTAAGTTTGAAAGAATAATGGTTCTGACGATGGTGTATAACAAGCAGATTTATAGGGTTTTTGGATTTTTTTCATCGTCCCAGTATTCTAGAAAATAGAAACCACAACGTTCCAGGAACTAGATCTGTTTCCGTTCTCAGGTGAGGGGGGGGAGACGCCTAGTCAGTTGGGCCCCTTAGAAAGAAATTAACTCTTTCTAAGGGGCCCAACAGAGTACGTGCCGTCCCCCCTCACCTGAGGATGGGAAAAGATCTAGTTTCCGAAATGTCGTGTTTTCTATTTCCTAGAATAACGGACGATGGAGAAAATTTAAAAAACCCAATAATTCTAAGTTTGAAAAACCCGTCTCCCCTTCCCAACACGGGTGGAATGTGTTTTGGAAGGCAGATCTGCGGGTCTCATAGCAGTAACTATGGAGAATAGTACCGTCTGAGATATAACAGAATATAGCCCAAGAGAAGTTCACAGAAATTTCGGAGAAACGTGTCCCTCTCTGTCATTCGAAGGGTAAGCCGAACAAGAAACCAGCATGGGGCGGACGGCAATGTTTTCTAAGCCTATTTCAAACACAAGATAAACAGAAATCGATTCATATGGAAGCCAATTTTCAGTGCACATTTGCTGTAGCCGTACTGATCGTTAAGAAACAGGCAAAAGCGAAAGGGCAAACTTTCCCAATATTTTCCAATTTCCAGCCGACAAACAGAATGTGGGTGTATTTTCTTGATGTTTGCGTTGCTTGGTATACTTGGTTAAGTAGGCCTATGCGCATGGTAAATGTAAAACAAGGAACATCTTCTTAGTAATTTTCTTTTATTACCCTAGATGTAATTTTTCTATTATTCTTATTGGAAAATATAACCCTTTATTATTCTCTTAATATCGAAATTTAAAAAAATATTGTTTGAATAATGAACGTCTTTGGGTGGGAAAGTGGATTGTAACAAATTCCACAAAAGGAGTCGCTCCCCAAAACATTTATTACATTGTAAGATTTGAGGTTTTCACGGCGGTGACTATGTAGAAAGCAGTCTTCTGGGATGTGGCGCCCTGTAGATATTATGTTAATCGAAGTTCCTCCCAAACGTCGCCGAAACGTCGGTTACCACAATATCTACACGGCGCCACATCCCAGAAGACTGCTTTCTTCTTTTATTAAATTACTTATAATAGGCTAAGACTTTTCCTTCATTGAAATCTCAGAGAAGCTGAAGGAAGTAATTGCAACGTAATGAGTTGTTAATGAGCGGTTTTAAGTGACCAATCAGGGAAGAGTGATAGTAGCGGAGCGTCTGAAGAGAATGATTGTTATGGAAAATGCTCGAGCGTGTGAAAGCGCTCTTATATTTTACGGCACCACGTGTTCTACACAATTCGGAAATTTTGAAAATAAGATTAATAGTATTCTATATATTGTTAAGTTATATTTAATTGACAAAAAACCCCTATTATGAGAATTCTTGATTAATCACAGTACCCTCTTGACTTTGTGGGGCAGGTGGTAGAGTAGTTGGTTGGGACACTATGCTACAAGTCGTAAGGTCGCGGGTTCGATTCCCGATGACGTAATTGAATTTTTTCAGTGTACCTAATCTTTCCAGCCACAGCATGGCCCTGGGATCGACTCAGCCTCTAACAGTAATGAGTACTAGGAAGATTTCTTTTCGTGGGGGGGAGGGTGAAGAGCGGCCGGCTCTTAAGGCTGACCATCTTACCGCCAATTGTGAGTCAATTGTCTAGAAGATGTGGGAGCCTCGACCTCTCACACCCCTATGGGCCTACACCACGTGTTACAGGAATAGTTTTACATTGTTTACCTTTTACCCTCTTGGCGTTAATCTGAAATGCATGCGGGAAGGAGGTGAGAGTAAATTATGAATAATTCTGGGTAAATGTACTCACCACATTTTGTAAGGTCATTTTGATAATACTGGAGGCATGTGGGAGTTGAGAAATTTAACCAAGACGCAGCGCTCTCCCTCCGGCTGTCTTGACTCCTTCCCGTAATGCTGACATAATAGTCAGTTCCGAACTCCAGGGAATCCTGAACGTGCTGGAACTTCCGTGGCTGACATGTAACAGATCGTATGTAATGTATATACATGAATATTAAATTCAGCAGTGTCAATTGTCCCAATCTTTGAACAAATTATTTGATATACGTATAACCTATTCTCTCTGAATCATCATCATCATCATCATCATCATCATCATCATCATCATCATCATCATCATCAATAATCTCTCAGACGACAGGTCCACAGCCTCTTCGAAAACAATTACTCCACTTAATGCGATCTAGAGCTTTCTCCTTCAAATGACCGTATCCTCTTCTGTCCCCAAGGTCACCCAGCATCCTATTACGTCTTCTTCCTCGTCTTCTTGTCACTTCTATCCGCCCCTCTATCTTTTCCTTCAATAACTTCTTTTAGAAGGCAGTTTCTGCCTAAAACATGACCCATCCAATTAGCCTTCCGTTTGCTTATTTCGTGTAGATATTCCTCTGCTCACTGACCCTAATTAACACTTCTTCATTTCTCACATAATCGGTCCAACTGATCTTCTCCATCCTTCTCCAACACCACATTTCGAAGCTTTCCAGGTGTTTCTGATCTACTGCCCTAAGTGTCCAAGTTTCAGCCCC
>NW_019739942.1:1386976-1456237 GCF_002891405.2 Cryptotermes secundus
TTTGTAAAATATATGGTCCTTTCTCGTCTGTATCTACTTCTTCTTCCGGTTCAACTTCTAAGGGTTCTGGCCGATTAGGTCGATCATATAGTTCTGTAATATAATTTTCCCAAATTCTCTCTGCATGATGACATAAAATTGCACATATATATCTCTTTTCTCACCTCTTAGTGATGAATTTGATTTTTAATGAAATAATTATTATTATTACTATTGTTATGAGGGAAGAAGTGTACAACATTCTGATACAGTTTGGGATACCCATAAAACCAGTTAAGTTGATTAAAGTGTCTTTAAACGAAACGTATAGTAAAGTCCGTGTAGGCAAATATTTGGCTTATAAATTTCCTATCCAGAATGGTCTAAAACAAGGAGATTGTTTATCGCCACTCCTTTTCAACTTTGCTTTAGAATATGCCATTACGAAGGTCCAGGGAAACCAGGTGGGACTGAAATTAAACGGGACACATCAGCTGTTGGTCTATGCCGATGATGTGAATGTACTGGGTGATAATGTAGATACCGTAAAGAAAAACGCACAAACTTTAATTGACGCAAGTAAAGAGGTTGGTCTAGAAGTAAACATTGAGAAAACTATGTATGTTTCTGTCTCGTCACCAAAATGCAGGACAAAATCATGATATAAAAGATAGAAAACAAATATTTTGAAAATGTGGCACAATTCAGATATTTGGGAACAACGATAACAGATCGAAACCTGATTCAGAAGGAAATTAAAAGGAGATTGAACAGGGGTAATACTTGCTACCATTCAGTTCAGAACCTTTTGTCTTCTCGTCTGCTGTCCAAAAACATAAAAATTAGAATGTACAAAACTATAATTTTGCCTGTGGTTCTGTATGGGTGTGCAACTTGGTCTCTGACATTAAAGGAGGAACATAGACTGAGGGTGTTTGAGAACAGGGTGTTGAGGAAAATATTTGGACGGAAGAGAGATGAATTAACAAGAGAATGGAGAAAACTGCATAATGAGGAGCTTCGTAACTTTTATTCTTCTCCGAGTATAATTAGAATGATGAAGTCAAGGAGGATGAGGTGGGCAGGGCATGTAGCACGAATAGGGGAGACGAGGAATGCGTATAGTATAAAGACCAAGGCGTAGGTTGGTGGACAATATTAAAATGGATCTTAGAGAAATAGGATGGGATGGTATTGATTGGATTGATCTGGCTCAGGATAGGGACCAGTGGAGGGCTCTTTTGAACACGGTAATAAATCTTTGGGTTCCATAAAATGCTGAGAAATTCTTGAGTAGCTGCAGAATTGGCGGCTCCTCCAGAAGGGCTCAGCTCCATGAGTGAGTAAGTAAGTAAGTAAGTAAGTACGTAAGTAAGTAAGTATGGAGCGTCGAATCTCCAAACTACCTTATTTTGTGGTTTGTTTACAATTTGTTGTTGTTTCTGTGTTCTTACTCGTGCTTACTTTGTAATTTGCCTCTGGGCTGTTAAGTTTGCCCGTAAATGAGTAAGAATTTAATTGATTTACTATTACTACATACACGTAAACTTCCTTTTTTGTATTTTATTTGTATTTTGTGGTTGCTTGTATCTTCTTACTCATGCTAACTCTGTAGTTGGCGTCTGCGCTGTTAAGTTTGCACGTAAAAGAATACGAATTGAATGGAATAATGAGCAGCTTTAATTTTATGTGGTTCCAACATTCAAAATGGAGGCTGCCGAACAGTCTTCGTTTACATTGATTATATAGAGCACCGGGATTGTGTAGTAATGATGTCTCGAATAGATTCTTTCTTCATCAACTTGTTAAATTAATTTATAAATATATTATTTAAAGATAAATTTAATATACTGATTCTTATTTCGTACCTCTCTTATGGAAATTTCCTGAGGATAAGTCGTGCCGATCCAGGAAACAACTTCGTAGAAACACGTTCTGTCTGTGAAGGAAGAAGAATATGAATGAGCTGGAAAATTTCACCGCTTTATATATTACTAGAGATATATATGTGCGCTCTGCACTAAATTGATGCGAGAATCTTGTCACCACAGACAGGTTTGTGAATCCGGACAGCTCCTTTCCCAAGGCGAACGTACCCAGACTCACTCCTAGCTAATCAGACAGGACCACGCAGCAAAGCATACCACATAAACTAGACAACATAGCAACAGTAACAATCGACATCCTGGTAATAAGAAAGAATAAAAATTCGTGCTCAAGAAACAGTTAAAACAAACGAATTTAGCCAGTAATAGAAGAATCGGTCTACTACTACGGTAACAGACACTAAGTTGAATATAACGTACAACACTTAAATTACGAGTAATTTTAAAAATTACTACAATTAATTTTTAAATTTTAGTTCATATATATCTTGTATTTAAATCATCGTCTATCAGTTAGAAGATAAATGTACATAGCAGTCATTCTAAGCATATGCACGTAAATATGAATACACGCTCTACAATTCAATAATGAAAATGTATGTAACAAAACACCTGATGATGACTCTGTATGGGTGACACATACAGTGTAACACAGTTCAATAAATGATAGTTGCGTTGACGGTGGAATCATTAGTGTAACGTGTTTGGAAAAGACTCTTCCATAGTAACGCAACAACAGTGAGCCGTTGCGTCGAGAGCGTCGAATCTCCACGGTTACAACGAATACACGGAGCGTTCCCACAGAGCCAATGCAATAACAGTGGGTCGTTGCGTAGGAATCGCAGAATCAAGAAAGCAGCTTTTCCACGGTTATAACATAGGGTTCATTTGCTAAGCAGCGGCCGAGGGTATAAAATGCTTTCGCCAGACAGTCTCGGGGCAGATGCCGAGAGATACAGAAGTAAGTCTGGGAGTAGCCGCTACAGAAGACATTCGAAATATAGCAGCTGAGATCAGTGGTACAAGAAGTAACTATAACAGTGAAGCAGTGGATAATAATTGTACTCGTAAGTGTATAAGTGAAGCGTCCAATAAAGATTCGCTGAATCCGAGACCCACGTGAAGTTATTTGTCGCGTGACATACCCAACACGTAACAACTGGTGTCAGAAGTGGGATCAGTTCGGATTAAGCGGATCAAACTTAAAAGATTGGACTGCACACGTGACCGACAAGGAAAAATGGAGTCGCAACATTATTATTATTATTATTATTATTGCGGCTGTTGACTCAGCACATAAATAATGAAGAATTGAATTGAATTTAACTGAATTATTATTAGACAAGAATAACGCGTTCATTGCTGAATTCCTTCCTAAGAAATTTCTCGTCATTTATATTTAAACTATGCGTCCAGTATCAGTGGCGCACTGATATTTAAAATCTACCAGTAGGACTACATTTAGTAAAACAATGACATATGCATGACTAGGTATCACCAATATCCGTTCCTATTGACTAGATTTAGAAAATATAGTTTCGGGCTCCGTATTACAAGTGCTGACTCCTTGAAGTTTCTTGTATTTCAGATCAAAATGTAGGAGTAAAAAAAAAAGTAAAAAGTAAAGTTATCCCTGTAACAAGTCATGGAGGCCCATGGGGTTGTGAGACGTTGAGGATTCCACATCATCTTGACTATCGGCTCACAGATGGTGGTAAGTTTGTCAGCCTTACGCACCGGCCGCCCCTTACCACCCAGGAAGTTTCCTGGTATTCATTTCTGTTAGAGGCTGAGTCGACCCCAGGACCATAATGCGGCTGGAAGGATTCGGGTCTATTGAAAGAATCCACCTTATTGGGACTCGAAACCGCGACCTTCCGGCTTATAGCACAGTGCCTCAACCAACTATGCTACTGCGTGACCCGAGTATATTAATCGAATCTGATATAGTTTCACTGTAGGGGGAGAGAGACATTCAGTCTTAAAGGCAAATCTCTCTGTATCTAAACAAGGCATCTGCTGATTAACTCTCCTTTAAGCTACATAATGGAAATTGGTCAATATAAATGACTGGTTTGCGTCTGCGTGATTGCAGCTAAAATCATTGATATCAAAATTGCTGATATATACTGAACTATAGACATATACACCCGGGATTTAAATTGAAGAATCTGAACGTTTAGAACGCTGGCACAAGTAACGTATTACCTTATTATTATAATTTTGTGCCCTCGAACTATGCCGCTGTTATCCACTAATTGAATAGTGCGCTTATTACTCTGTATAGAAATTTGATTTGAAGTACGTTTACGCTTTGTTCTCACAGAGCACATAAACGATCATATAATTTGGTTATCTGCTTATATTTACTGTTCATCTCTGAAACTACTGGACAGATTTTGATTAAATCTGATATTGGAGGTCTACACGAAATTTTTCTTCTGTGTTTAGTTTTGTTTCTTGTCGTTCAAATATAAATCCTGTTCTCAAATCCATTTCCTCAGAAGCGACTCATTACACAAAAAGTTTTACATAACCCAAGATCATCAATTTATGCGATTTTTTAACTAATTTAGTATGATTAATATAAGTACAGGCCAAATTTCTCCACATTATGTGGACACTTACTCAGGTTGCGGATCGAGGAGAAGGCCTTTATATATAGAGGATAGACATGAAGTGACTGAATAAACATGCGCGGACAGTCGGAAAGGGATTGTCCTCCAGGTTGGGGGTTGGGCGCTTGGCTAATAACTCCTCGCCATATAAACAAAGGAGACTGCAAAACAGGGCCTCGAAATTTGACAGATTTTTTTTGTAACTATATAAGAAGAGGAAAATGGGAATGAGATTTGGTACGTGCAATGTAAGGAGTCTCTAGAGGTCAAGTTCACTGACAACAGTTGCAAGAGAAAGAAGAAATGGCTCGATGAAGGATGTTAAATCCCTGTAACCAAACAAGATTTCAGTGGTTACAGGATCCGAGCCAAGTAAGTGGGATAATCTGAACAATGTTAGACATGATGAAGTTGATAGACCTTGGAGGAATAAAACGAGGAAATGTCTGAAAGACTAAACTAATGATCTTGGAAGACACAGTAGGAACAAGAATACTATAGACCTATGTAGAGAAATAAATACATTCAAGAATGGTTACCAACACAGAAAAAATTTGGTAAAATACGAGGACGGTTATCTGTTTGAAGATTCCCACAATACGTGGAAGAATTTATTCTCTCATTTATTGAATGTACATAAGGTTAGTGATGTTAGGCAGATGGAAATACATACACATCAACTATCAATACTTGATCCTGATACGATACGTCGTAGCATTCATGCGTACGTAGCAACCAAACGTTAAAATAAGAAATAAAAATTTGTTGAAGTAAATAAGGTCGATATATTTCAGAAGGATACCCTGTACACGATTTATATTAGCACTATTTCATGTAATATCAAGAAGAAATGCATTTCAGTTGTTCCTCTACAAAGTTTGTGTCAACAATAAATGAACACAAAGTCCAGTGACGTATGCAAATCCGAAAAGAAATTATGTATGCACAAAACAGAAAGACATCTCTCCATCTAACATGCGTGAATAATTGTTTGATGTTTCAATACTTTTCTTTCCAGTCATAGACTCGCATTGTGTGGCAATGAGGTCGCTTTAATATATAAGAATTATTCCTTGAAGGAAAGGAAAAGAAATTAAATTGACAAGAACTTATTTGATTGATTCATTTCAAAAAGCAAGAAAAATTCTCCGACCCTTTGACCATACCAGCCTCCTAAGATGAACAATGCCCGTCGCCAGGAAATGGAACTAAACACCTTAAATTGACCTTACTCAATAACGACTTCTATTGGAGCGGTCTTATAAAATATACAGGTAAAAATGGTGCTACTGTCTGACGTTTGCCAACGTAACAGTAGATATTATATTGTTTTGTTATATTCTTACATCTTATTGCATCCTAATTAGACCAGTCATGATTGCAATATTCATTACATCATACATTTAGTTTCCTCTCAAAGGTAACTCTCTGCACGTTACAGCAATATAAACTATGTGACATTTCTTATTTTGCATCTTACCAGATTCTTTTAACAGAGGTCTCATTGAAGCTTGTTTCTTGCGGTCCAAGCTTCCATTGCAATATATATATATTTTAAATATTGCTTTCAGAATCACAATATTATTCATAGAAGTTAATATACTGTGAACTCCATTACATTATGAGATTATAATGGTATCGTGTGCGCTTCGTGAAAGCTTCACGCTGTCCTGAAGCACCGATTTTTGTATATTTATCGATAACGCCCGGTCGTCTCCCATTTTTTAAATCAGCCGTGTTAAAATAATGATGTTTATTGTATATTTCTGATGGCATCTTCTCGAATATAGACTATCGACTGACTGAATTAAATTTTGAAAAATGGGCATTCTTCATTGTCGCTTCATTAAAATTGACTGTACCCTTAATAATTTTCTATTATGTAAAACTTATGGTCATACATTTCCGCTAGAAAAAAATTTTTTTTTTTTTTAATATTTTGTATATATTGTCACGATTTAAGGAGGGGGAGGGGGTTCTGTCTTATAGACAGGTTTTGAAATGGATGATTGGATATTCGGTATTGCAGGCAATTACAGCACTATCGCTGATCTACACACGCACTAGGGTTCATATTCTAGAAACGGATTTATGACAGCCTGTCACTTCAAATCACACGTGAAGTCCTTTTTTCCCCAGCACTGCATAGTAAAGGCTTGATACACTACAAGGTTTCTTAACAACGAAAGAGCGGTGAATACGTATAAAACCGTTTACTATCGCCTAGAAAATAGACCGAGAAGAGAGAAATGAAAGCAGCAACCTGGGTCTTAATATCTTAGAGGCCTCTTAAATTGATCTCATGTACGCATGTCTGCATGTCTGTCTCAACGAACTAACGGATTTTAGTTAAAATTATCTTCTCAATTGTATTTTGCATTTTCGTCCATGTGAAACTACGGGTTTTATCTGACAAATTGTCTAAATCGGAAGCTGTTATCAGTTGCAATTGTAGGCAGGAGTAATAAAGAAACGATGCAATTATTGTGTTGCAATTCTCGTTAAGTTCTTTGATCTCCTGACGCAAAGCACAAACCTCAAGATATTTCCAGAACGTCTTTTACTTCCTTAAACCGAAAAAAGTTCCTTTGAATGAGCCTACAAATGTATTATTTGCATATTTTTCTGTGTTTATTTAAATACGTCTTCAATAAATCTCAAAATTTTGTTTAATTTCGAGTGGAAACCTTGTGTATTTATTAGGAATCATTCTGCAGTGTTGATGTCTACTTGCTACAATGTCTTTACGCGTAGAGAATATAACCAAGATGTTTAATCCGACGGGAATGGGAAGGAATGTTCCCTATTGCAGTGATAACAAGAAGTGAAGTGAAAAATAATGACTGCAAGTAAGAACTGTTTAAATCAGTAAAATTATACGTTGTCCTGGAAAGGTCTACACTGACAGTGAGTTGTATTTATGTAACTGAGATTCTTCCAACTGGAAACTCTTTTTCTTAAGGACATTGCTTTTAAGGGTAGATTATTGACATCTTAGGAGTAACTGTGCTGAAAAATACAAGTGTGCTACTCATTGAATACACAACGTAATAGAAATACTTAATGATAGGAGAACCAGACTGTGCTAGTGCAGTTTGAAGGGTAGTAATTTATTCCCTTCGCCCTTGTTTCATTCCCTCCTTCCTTTGTTGCCCTCAGAATTCCATTATCAAATTTGCCTCACTCTCCTGGCTTCAGACTGCCGTTGCTCGCAAGTCCTGCCTCATTTTCTCAGCGCGCATTCCCGCTTTGTATAACAGCGGCAGGGAACGGATGCCACATAATACAGCCCACGTTTCGTTAGAATAACATTGGGTCAGTGACATCACTTATCTCGAATTATGGTCTTTTTGTTGGTGTTTTTGTTTTGTTTAATTGTGTTAACAACAAGAAAATACTAGGTTAAAATAGTTACAAATTATTAGGAGCCCGGATAGCGTAATCGGTATAGCGGCTGGTTACGGGCTGGACGACCGAGAGGACGGAGTTCGAGTCACGGTAGGGTCAAGAATTTTCTCCGTGTAGTCCAGACCGGCTCTGGGGTTCACCCAACCTGCTATCTAATGTGTACCGGGGGCACTTCCCCGGGAGGTAAATCGTCCGGAGTGTGAAGCTGACAACCCACCTCCAGCTAATGCCGAAATAAAGAAAATGTGGATCTATAAATCCACTCCCCCATACTCCTTCATGGTGTAGCGTTTAAATAGTTGAGCAATGGGACAACTTTACCTTACAAATTATTATTTTAAATTCCTGTCATTAATGCACCACCATTTCAGCTGCGATCGCTTGTAGACAGAGATAGTGAAAGGTGACAAGCCGGGTGAGGGAAAGAATGAACACATATTTTTCACCTGTCTAATAAGTACTTACCCTGTGCCTCCTCCCCTCACCCACTTCCACCAGTTGTCATATGTATTCTGGCTGTCGCTCTCTCTTTTCTTCATTGATTTATTATTGGTGTTGAGGGATGGGAGAAGTGCAATAACGGTAACTGCCACAATGTGCCATGTAACAGACCATTCATTCGTCGCGATATTCATCTTCAGTTAGTCAGTCAGTTCGGTCAGTTCTTAGTTAGTCTGGGAACTGGAAAGTCGGTAGAGCGAAATCCGCTAATGTTTGGTTTTGCACATTCTTTCCTAAGCGAGTCACGAACTATATTCAAACAAACTCCGTGGCCTGTAGTCCGCAAGCTAACTATACCGACCGCGCGACCGCCTCTTGTCGGCGAACTTAGTGCCAACTTTAGAGGATAGAGGGTGTCACATGATCAGCGCAACGGCTCCCCCCGGCCGTTAATCTCGGTTTTCTAGACCGGAGCCGCTGTTTCCTTGAAATAGCTCCTCAATTATCCTCACGAGGCTGAATGGACACAGTTCCAGACCCACTACTTCTCAGAAAATCTGGTACCGCCGCGAATCGAACCTGGGACCTCTGGATCTGTAGCCAGGAAATCTGACCATTAGATCACAGAGGCGGTCACGAACTATTCTATATTCATGAAAGATAAAATAAAATCAATAATATTTAAAATCTCTTATTAATGATCTTCCATCCACAAAAAGAAATATATATTTCAAGCACGTTCACCATATATTTCCTGACAAATTCTGAATTTTCTGAAATCATATGGATGGCATGTCTGTAACGCGTGGTAAAGACCGAAGCGTCATACAACATTTAATCGGAAAGCATGGAAGCTAAAAGATCATCTGGAAAATGTAGGCATAAATGGAAAGATAAATGTGTTTTGAAGAAGTAAGGGGCGATGACATAGCATGGATTCAGGTGACTCAGAATATGACCAAGCGCCGGGCTGTTGTAGACACGGGAATGAATATAAGGTGGAGAAATTCTTGACGTGTCTAGAGACTGTGATATTCTCAAGACTTCATCAGAATTTCATCAAAAGGAACATTATGTTAATAGTTTTTCTGTTAGTATACTCAATTTGACTCAAAGGCAGTCATCGTTGCTCTTCCTACATACAGGTACGAGTAAACCCTAGACTTTTCTGCATCAGTCTTTGCTTAAGATCTTTTCATGTACTGCCGAAGTTTGCGTAACATATAACAAAGCTCTTCTCATCAGAATAATTGAAAGTAGTAAGTTATATATGTGGAGTCAAGGTAAAGGTACAATTGCCCCTGTTATTAACTAATTAAACACTACGCCATGAAGGCGTATGGCGGAGTGGATATACAGATCCACAATTTTTTGACCTCGGCACTAGCTGGATGTGCGTGGTCAGCTCCGGATATACGTGGAGTATTATTTAGGATTTAGATATTACGCTCTTACGTGTAACTATATTTATATACATACATAAATATATGTTTTGTTAAAGTATATTTATAGGAACCTGCTGTGCCTTTTCTTCTACGTATTAATTTAATTACCGTATATTTTTAGAGTATTGTTCGGTCTGTTTGAATGTTTCTTTTGAAATTACGTAATTTGGCAATCGTACGCTTATCTACTGACTGGTCAATAGACTAGACCCGCCTAAGCAGGTAATGCACACGTAAATGTGCTGCTTTAAGACCCCTACGTGCAAGAAGGGAGTGGGCACGTGGCAGGGCAGTTGTTTGAGGCACTATGCTACAAGACGGAAAGTCGTGGGTGCCATTGCCGATTATGTTATTGAACTTTTCAGTTGGCCTAATCCTTCCAGCAGCCTGTGATCTACTCATCTTTTAACAGAAAAGAGTACCAGGAATCTTTCTGGGGGTAAAGGACTGCCGGCGCGTATGGTTGAAAAACTCACCTCCATCTGTGAGCCGATTGTCTAGAAAAATGTGGGAGCCTCGACGTCTCACAACACTATGGGCCCCCACGGTCTGTTACAGGGATAGCTTTACCTTTAATCTTTACGTGAAGTAAAGGGAAATACTACAAATTAAAGTGAAAGAAACATTACATTGTTCGTCTTACATAATTCTTAACATTATGACCAGTCTTTAATACTGGTCTCTCGTGTAGATGTTTTATAATGAGCGTTCTGCGAAACTAGCCCGCAGTGAGTTCAGAGCAGAGAGACATTAAACTTTTTCCAACTGTTCTGCTGCCTTGAATGACGAGGCAGTTCACTGAAAGTCTATTCCGGTAACGTCCGAACACTTACCCCATGCTGGTTCCCATGAGATTGTTGTCTGCAAATTACCACCGTCTATTCCCAAGGTCGTGTTCTCGATCCTGACGTCACTCACAGAACCTGGCTGGAAAGTATCTGTGAAAAGCGCAACGCAATTATTTAATCTCTGGAGCAGAATTATTTGCTTAAACGTGCGTCTGTAATTTTTATGAAACGACATCCTTAATTGATTTTGAGTTAGCTTCGGTCCCCTTTATTCACAGAACTTTCTAAATTAAGTCTGAGATTTGCGGTATGATTCCTTAGATGGATAATCAGCCAGACCATCCTATGAAATGTACTTTCACAGGAGAGTACAGAAAGTTGTGGATAAGCATTAATGCAACAAAGAAAATTCGGTCCCACGGTGCTAGTGCTCCACCAAACTAACATGATACGTGTTCTTAGGCTGCGCACCCAAAGAGATGGAATTCTTATTTAATGCACACTATAAATCTGTTTTATTCAGGAAATTCAGAAAAGGACACTGTATAGAATTATTTAATACAATAAACTGTGAAATTTTTAAATTCTGCTTTTCTTACGGTTTAGAGTGGAAATCCATGAGCTAGTGGAGGCGTTTCCGAGTTGTCCGTCAGGCAAAATGGCTACCACTCGTAACTGGTACGGCGTATTTTCCCTCAAGCCGTACAGTGTCACCATTTTCCTCCGTGTCTGGAAAAGTAATCTTCATTTTATATGTTGACTTCTTCTTGACATCCGTGTTACATCGAAATTAGGTGTTACTGATTACTGCACCTTACCGCTTTTCATCTGTTTCTGTAGCTTCATGTATCGAGTGTGTTGGTGTAGTTGTAATGCTGCGGGTAGGCTAACCAGACAGGTTAGAATAGGGGATGGATTATCTGTTATCATGGCTGAATATTTGTGATTTAATTAAGATGTATAATCGTCATCTAAATACAATTATGTTTTCTTATGCTCATTAAATATTATTAAAACCCTAATATTTATACCTTAAATGTGCATTTTCAGGGAGACACCAGACATCGTACGAAAGTTTACATTTTGCGTATAGGAATAAAAGTTGTAAGAAGTAAAAACACTTTTATAAAAATTTGGAAATAATATTTTATTGAAGTTGACTAATTTGAAACCTTGTTAAATGCAACTTTCTTGATAGCTGGTACATAGTACTGAGTTGTGTATTCCTGCGTCTTACTCCCCTTATTGTCAGTACGGTGATGTTGGGCGACATTTTTGTGTGGATCTTGAAACGTTGAAAGTTGAACTGTTGAAGAGCTGGTAATATAGATGTTTGTATGATAATTTTACAACTTATTTTAAAATAAATATTACAACAGCAAAATGATACCTACCAAATCCTGCACTATGATTTTTAATATAAATTCTATCTCAATCATTTGACAAATTTTTAATATAGTTCTGGAACAAAGGCAATTTTGACAGACAAATATTCGCACATCCACATTTAGGCCCTATCTTGGATTGTGTGAAACCGAAATTTGTGGTTAAATTGCTACTTCGAAACGAGAGAAAGCTCCATAGAAAATAAAATGACATTGCAAATATATCATTCAGTCTTATTTCGAAATATTCCCATTTTCAGCATTCCATTGAAAATGTTATCTACTGATAATTTTTATTTTAAATCGACTGAGAATAAACTACTACTTATGGCACATAAGTAAGCATTTTTATTTATATTAAAAGAATATAAAAATAAGTTTCTTATTTTCATATTTTCGGGGAACCCAAGCATTTATTTAATTGTTTTAAGGGGTACCAAGCACAGACTTTTGAGAACAATTGCATTAAATTATTTCAATTCCACTTTACTTAAGGAATTAAACTTTGACACGTATTTTTCGAGTGTTCCAGCATGTTATAATGTGACTCCATACACGACACTTCTATTTACTATTTTGTAAAACTACTGTGTTGTAATGCAGTTTAAGGGTCACTGTGCTGAACTACCTATATCAACTTTTCACATGCTTTTTAAGGAATTTGATACACGAGTATTTAGACGAAACTTAAAATATATCCCTTCTGCTATAGAACGTTATGTAAAACACAAATTCATAACTATTGATTTTAAGGGATTTGCGAGTATTTTTTCGGGTCCCAATGTACTTACAGGATTACGATGTCGTTGTGTCCTTTGACAAATTTACGGCATTTTCAATGTACGTAATTCCGTGTGTTAATTTAATTTAGTCATATCTATGTAGGTGTCGGACACAACAAACAGATGATATGTATTTACCCTTCTTCTTCATGCACTCATTTCTGAAAGTTTAATGTAAAAAATTCGACTAGATATTCCGCCCTATATTGCCATCTAGGAATATTTTTTTAATTCGCTTAGTGGGGGATGGAGTCAAACTCTGTCCACTCGGCACGGCGGCCACTGATTGGCCTATTGTAGCCTGCCCCGGGCGATTATGATGGAGAATTTGTTGGAATGAAAATTGGCAGGGGAAACCGAAGTACTCGGAGAAAACCCGCCCCAGCGCCACTTTGGTCACCGTAAATCCCACTTGACCAGACATGGGATCGAACCTGGGCCGCCGAGGTGGGAAGCCAGCGACTAACCGCTTGAGCTATGGCGCGGCCTCAGGAAAGATTAAATATCTCATTCTATCTGCGAGTGCCGTAGACAACATAATATATTTCTTATGATCCAATGCTGGAACAGCTGTAAAACTTGTCTAGTAATAATATGGAATAATAGTCCACTTCATTTATTTGAGCGCCTGCCAGCAACAAGTTGTCTGTAACAGGCAAGCCCTATGAAAATCTATGCTGAAAATAATATGATATTGAATCAACCATAAGCCTTTAACAACTACAATAAACAACTGAAAAAAATGCAAATACCGTATTTACGCATGTATAGACTGCGTGCGTGTATAGGCCGCAGCACAATTTTCAGACAGAAATTATAGAAAAAATAATTTTCTTGGAATATTATTTCAGGAGTATTACACCCTGTATTACTAATTATGAATATATATTTTTTTAATTTAGTGTGATTTCGAATATTTCGAATATAAGCCGCACCCCAGTTTTCCTCTTGAATTTTTGGCAAAAAATGTGCGGCCTATACATGCGTAAACACGGTACATATAAAATGATTCACAGCAATGGGAATCCTGTTATAGGTTTAAATAGTACATAAAATAGAAAGTTCAGCAACTAATTTATCTTTCATTTTATCTCCTGAACATGAGTAAAAAGCAAACCTACCGTGCCCCATGGTCTCCAGTCCTGATCTCCTTCGCTTCTCACCTCAACGGCGAACATTGGGTCTCCCTGACACTCCCATTCGACACTGAGCAAGGTTGCCTCTCTGCAGTGAAGATGGGGTGCAGATGGGCCCGGACCTTTCACTGCAGACCTACGGACTTTCTCGAACGTTGTAACACAGTTCCCATACTGTTATACATATTTTCAGAAGAGATACAACATGCATTTACTTGTCTATGGGATGGTATTTTAAGATGCTCTTATTGTGTTATGAGGGTGACCCACATTGAATCAACCGCTAGCCAATCAGCGCGAACCAACGGGCGTTGGAGCTGCCAATTTCAGGTACTACGATTATAATTAAGATCTAATATTGTACTTTTTAAATAGATATTGTAATAATTAAACGTAAGTTAAATGAGAATAAAAGCAACGAAATAAATTATGTATTATTGTTTGTAAATGTGCTAGTTCGCGTTTCTGTAATTACATTGCTGTATTGGCTTTCAAAGCTTAGAATCGTATTCTTATTATAGGTGCATATTTTTAAGAGGGATATTGCGTAAAACGCAACTGGTTGTACCCTACACCTGCTTGAATGTTTCGGTTCCTAAACGTGAAAAACAGAACCCTTACAAAGTGTGAAATTGTACTTGGTTTTTCTCGATCAAAATTGTTATGCTTTAAATACAGGGGGGTCCAAAAAATGTACTCACTCTTTAATAGTCAATATCTTTGGAACAAAATGACACGTAGTTACAATTCTTGGGCCGTAGTGTAGTGTAATGTTTCTCAACAGATGGCGAAGGTCACATGAGTCACGTGAGTGTCGTGCCGCGTGCGCGCTGCGAGCAGAAGACAACAGCAATAATGGCTGAAAAGTTGTTCTTTGAGCAACGCAAGGCTGTATTGAAGTGGTACTGGAAGTACGAAAACATTAAAGAGGTACAGTGACAATGGCAGAATGAGTTTGGAACTCAGCCACCAACACGTCGAACAACTGCCCGTATTTGGGATAAATTTGAAGCCGACAGTACTGTTCATGATGTGCATAAGCAAGGATGTGGGTGACTACGGATAGTAACAAGTTCAGCTTCGAGTACTGTGGTGTTGCAACACTTTACACGATCACCACAAAAATCTGTGAGTCAGTGTGAACGCAAAAGTGGGGTAAGCCGATCAAGTGTACGGCGAATTCAATAAGATGGTGCTCCACCTCACTACCATCGAGATGTCAGAGCGTACTTGGATGACACTCTACCTGGACGATGGATAGGTCGAAGAGGTGCTGTTTAGTACCCACCTCGGTCTCCTGACCTAACACCTCTCGACTTCTGCCTATGGGGAACCTTGAAGGATGATGTTTATCGACAAAAGCCAGCTAAACTGAACGCGCTACGAGAAATCATCGAAGCGTCGTATGCAGCCATCACACCGGACACACTGACAGCCGTAGTTAGCTCAGTAGTTCGGCGGCATGGGCGCTGTTTAGCCGCTGATGGTGGTCCCTTCGAACACATACAATGACTCTCTCTCTCTCTCTCTCCACGCAAGAATTGTAACTACATGTAATTTTGTTCCAAATATATTGACTATCAAAGAGTACATTCTTTTGGACCCCTCTGTCTTGCGTCATATTTGCCCAAGGCAAGGACTGGAGAGCCAGAGAATCAACACTGTTAGGCAACAGCTGTGTAACACGCGACAATGGAATAACTGGTGGAAGGGGTGTTTTTATGCTCTCCGCGCTAATATTGACTTCATGCAACAATGGAGTAATTGATGTAAGCTGTGTTTCACGCGGTTCGTAGAAAATGTAAGAGGCCTAAACTTGGCGGTGATCAAGCTTACCACTGTTCAAGTAACTAAGCTACCGTTGTAGCATAAGATACATAAGATAGGCATGATCTGCTTTACAAAGCCTGAATGGATGGAGGACTTATACATAGTGCAGAAGGAAGAATTGCCAGTATCACATATGTGTGGTATGTACATTTGAAGAAAGGCCAAGCTTATTAATAAGAAACATAACGATTTTCTCATCAGAGAGGATGTTACATAAAGATTATTATGACAAGATTTCAGTTGAAAAAATCTCTTCTTGTGATTCTCAAGGGGCTTGTCGCCAAGACGAACTGATTGGCGATAAACAGCCAGTCGTAAAGTAACTCTGGCTTTGACTTTGCTAGATAGATCCCACCTCGGGGTATGCGGTGGAAGCTCTTCTCTTAACATTTCAGCTCCTGTAGAACAGGGTATTCAGCGCTTTTAGACATCTTGGCAGATGCACACCAGTCCGCGAATTCACGTGGTTTTCAAAATTCCTTAGTCTATGGTTATATAATTAAATTGTGCAACACTCAGGAAGAAGTAATCCTAAGTCCAATTGTACGTGGTATAGGACAAGGAGAAGCCAGGCACAGAAAGCATAAGGGGCTTAAACTTGACGGCGGTCAGGACCACGACCATTCTCCTGACTAACTGCAGTTTCAGAGTAGTTACATGAATTAAGGCATAACCTGCTCCACAAGCCTGCATTTACAGAAACCTCTGTATATTTTTTATAAGTGTTGCTTAGTATAGTGCATTGATAAAGGTTGTACAAGGCCCACAGTAACCTGGACGCCGTGACAGCGCGGATATACTCGTGCTAAAACTACGGTGCAACAAACGTAGCGCATACACAGAGAGGAGGCCCCACTGCGAAACACGTATATGTCTAGGAGAAAATAAAAATCTTGATCATGGATTTCTGAAACCAGAAATGAGTGTGCTGGAGAAGATCATCAGCAATTTAACCGACCGACCGATCCACATGTGGGTGTGTTTATTTCGGGATCCGCAGCTGGAAGGTGCCAGCCAATAAGGACGTGAGTTCGGAAGCAGAGGAACGTCCGCCGTTATCAATCAACGTGACTGAGAACACTAGCCTGTGTGTGTAGTCACGAACTGTAAATTGTCCAATAATTCCTATTACCAATCCAAATCTTGTATATAGTCACTACATCACGTGACACCATTTTTATGCCTGCTGAATAATTATGAACACAAGTAAAATTTTCGGCATTGAGGTTTATAATTTTATTTTCATGATTTCTTAAGCCTTTTATTTAAATCCATAGTATCTTCAGATCCATTCTTCCTCGAGTCATTTTCTTACCATTAATATTATTTGCAAAATTATTTATCACAGATACTGCGTGTCTCTTACGTGCATCTGAAGGTCATTCGGAATTCTTCATTCCAGTTTTCGTGTTTCCATTAGTTCGTCAAAGAGGGTGCGAGAGGATATTTGTATGTGAAACACGAAACGTGACTATCTGTTTATACACTTGTGTTGTTTCGTGGATGGCGGTTTATTGATTTAGTGCATACAAATGCACAAATCGAATTAGCTTCCATGAAAATTAAATGACCGACATTGTACGTTGTACATCGTAGATTATAATATTCTTCTTTCCAGTGGAATATAAACATAGGCATAGCATATACTTCATTTTGTGTATGCATATCCAGCCTTGTTCAGCGACAGTTTTGTACGTTTTGTGAAACAAATTATTTTGCTTTCTTAAACGACTCTTGCAAATTAAATCTGTACTGAATTTAAAAAAACTTCTACATGTCTGCCTGAAAATCTCTTATAAAGATTGTCAGTAATTAGAAGATACGACCATCATGAGAAGAACAGTAGTTCAATAAGTAAGAAAACTGGTATTTTTAGGACATGGAGAGATTTATCCAGGAATAAAATGAAAACGCCGATTGATGGTTGAAATTATGATAATTTTGCAATATATCTTTTTTGCGGAGACTTCAAAGTAGGAGGGCAAATTATTCAAACTGTGAAATATGCAGATGACCTTGTGTTAATGGCTAAGGAAGAAACTGTGCTACAGGGCATGATTGATAGACTAATTGAAATTGGAAGGTGCTATGGCATGGCAATGAATGTCGAGAAAACAAAAGTAATGACAATTTCGAGACAACCAACCCCAGTCACAATAAAGATAGACCAAAAACAACTGGAGAATGTGAAATGTTTTAAATATTTGGGTAGCTTGTTAACAGATGATGGAAGGTGTACTTGTGAAATTAAATCCAGGATTGCCATGGCAAAAGCTGCATTTAGCAAGAAGAAGAATCTTTTTACCAGCAAATTGGACTTAAATTTGAGGAAGAAACTAGTGAAATGCTACATTTGGAGCATAGCTCTGTATGGGGCTGAAACATGGACACTTGGGGCAGTAGATCAGAAACATCTGGAAAGTTTCGAAATGTGGTGTTGGAGAAGGATGGAGAAGATCAGTTGGACCGATTATGTGAGAAATGAAGAAGTGTTAATTAGAGTCAGTGAGCAGAGGAATATCCTACATGAAATAAGAAAACGGAAGGCTAATTGGATTGGTCATTTTTTACGCAGAAACTGCCTTCTAAAAGAAGTTATGGAAGGAAAGATAGATGGGCGGATAGAAGTGACAAGAAGACGAGGAAGAAGACGTAAGAAGATACTGGATCACCTTGGGGACAGAAGAGGATACGGTCATTTGAAAGAGAAAGCTCTAGACCGCATTAAGTGGAGGAATTGTTTTGGAAGAGACTGTGGACCTGTCGTCTTGACAGGTTACTGATGATGATGATCTTTTTTGCTTATTTTAGAAATTTACTTCTAGATAATTATAGAGCTTCTGAAATTTTAAGTAGAATCGCATTTAATATTTGAACAGTGAATTTATGAAATGGTATGAGCAGTTGTATCTTTACAAGCCATTCTGAGGATTTGAGTGGCATGTACATTTTATGGTTGTGCAGAAAAGAAATGTCTGACGACAGAGAGAATACTGGATAGTTCTTTAAATCTGGCTCGTACTTAAGATTTATATGTTTTGAGTTATACTGCTGTGTAGATGTAGTCCGTTGAAGGTCAACCGACGTTTCGAGGGGATATGTCGTCTCCATCTTCAGGGTCGAGGAATAATTCAACCAACAAATCAGCGTGAAAACATGTGACATTCAGAGCTCTGCTCATAAATGTTCTGTTTACCACTTACTTTCCCGCTGGTTTTGCTTGGCTTATTCTTCGGCGCTGAAGATGGAGACGATATGTTCCTCCGAAACGTCAGTTGACTTTCAACCGGCTACACTGCGTTATATCTTAACAGACAGAACTGTTCATAACCAACTCTGTGAGAATGTCAAAACCTGATGGTTCATATTGTCTGATATGTTTGAATAATTACGTACATACAGGCCTACATGAAATGAGTAGTTATTAATGGCATTTACATGTTTGTTTCTTAATTTTATTTATGTCTCAGTTCATACTTTGGTATATAATTTCTTTATGCTGTATCTGGAAGACATCTTTCAAAAGGATCTCGTCTATCTTCTGTATATATTTTATTTCGCTTACAAGCCAGTTTACTCCCCGAAATCTAACATCCTCAACTGCCTTCCTCTGTGGCTAGCCAAGGGACGACTTAAAGGTTGACGATGTGACAACGCTGAAGATAGTGACGGCTGTTGTATACCACAGGGGACAGTGAGATATGAGTATGAAGCAATGGTGGAATAAATTTTAAGAGGAGAAAACTGAACAACTGTCAAAGAATGTCCTGATCCAATGCAATATCGACTAAGAATCTCATGCTAAGTTAGTAGGGACTGAATCCCAAGTTTCTTTGTAGCCCTCAGCGCCTAACTGTCGGAGCTAAGACATGGGCTCATGATAAACTGGTACCTCTACGTAACTAAAATTTTCTATTTCCATTTTGGTCATTTGGTAATTTCTTTTTAAATGTTGTAACTTGCATGGCCAGAGCATTGTTAGGAAATGGGCCGGTAAACACACGCATTACACGCTCGCAACAATGTAACGAGTTTATGCAACCAGCTTCTAGGCAACGGCTCAGTAAACAAACTTTTGCGCAGGCGCAATGACGTCATACTGCAAAAGTACTGGCTACCACGTGACTTGTGTTCTGTGTTGTCCGTGCGGAGCCTATATAAAACGAATATCTGTTAACGGTTAAGTCAGTCCTGCGAGTTGTAGGAGGCGACGAAAAGGGAAGTCTCAAATCTGAGACAGTAAAATATGGTCGCGAGTCCCAAGGGACTCGGGCCTGAGAAAAACTGCACTGGAAAGGGCCAGCAGCATGTGCAAATGACATACCCGTCCTCTCGTCAGAGAAGGGGCCCCACAAAATCAATACCGTAACTGTCAAAGAGTAATAAAGGGGCTCGACGCCAAGACTTACTGACTGACTCACTGACCGTCAGTCAGACTTTTGACTTTGGCTTTGGGTAGGTCAGTGTGGAGAATCCAGGAGAGCTCAAGGCATTTGAGAGACTAGTGCAGAGTGCTTGCAAGAGACGTGAATAGAAGACCTGACGTATGTGTTATAATTACAGCAATCTTGAAAGTGTTATAATTATTTGTAATTACAACTAGTTAAGATCCAATTAACCGATCACTATGACACGTAACAATATTCTTGTAACCTATTTGTGCGTATCGAAGTATAGAGTATAATTTGTGTTTGAATATGTCTAAAGAAGTATAACACAGGCAGTCACAGGAGCAAGAAACAACACAAAGCACAATAATACACGATAGTGAAAGAGTGCTCCAACAGAAGAGGATAGATGTGACTCGCGTAGTGAGATACGACGTAGGGAAGAAAAAAAATTCCTGAACAATTTTAATATTTTTAACATTTAACATTTATCAATATATATGATAAATATATATTTTAGTTATTTTAATATGAAGACAAGGCATGCAATAAACTAGTTTAGCGTAAATTGAATAAGCACCTGAAGATGGCACTTTTGTGCCGAAACATGTAGTGGCAGTGAGAGGAGGAGATAGATGAGTGTATGCACTGGAAGACGGTTGAAATAAATCATGTCTAAAGAATTTACTGGGTATGCCAAACTAAAAGAAACTAATGTCGAGAATTCTCTTGTATTTACAAGGAAACTTAAATGAAATTGCAGTTTCACTCTCGAATGAGCCACCTCATCCTTGACCCTCAGCGGTTTATTATTTACTTCTGGGATCCATACTTTGACGTAGAGCTATGCCAGCGGTAGCATAGCCAATGGTAGTTCTCCCATGACGGACAGGTGAAAGATGATGATCCAGACAAAAGGGGTACTCTGGTCCGCAGTTTGGGGCTTGGGTGTGGTGTTGAAACCCCACCCCGTAAAGCCCTAATTGTTGAGAAACTTTCGACGAGGAAGAAGAGTTAAGGTTCGGCCACACAGAGGGCTGCGCTATGTCCGCTACGTACGCTGTGTACACTCTGCGACGCAGGTAACATAGGGAACATAGCGTACATAGCGTACGGAAGTCTGTGTGGCCAGTCACATTGGCAATAAAGGGAGATATTTTTCTGTTCGTATAGCGAACATAGCGTACGCTGTTTCTGACGTAATATATGAAGTTTCTTTTAACTGTGAAATCATTTCTTTTATTGATGCATATGTTGTAATTTTAACGCTTTGTTATTATGCAGATCTTTCCCTCTTAATTTAATACTGCTTTATAGTAACTGGATATTTGGTTGCCGATTACAGTGGTCTCGCTGTCTTCGCCCTCTTGAACACTGGAATCGTGAGTTCGAATTCCACTCGAGGCATGAATGTTTGTGTTGTTCTGTGTGTAGGTAACGGCCTTGGCGACGGGCTTATCTTCCGTCCAAGGAGTCCTACAAACTGTATATAGCAGGCATGTGCAATTTCAAACAGGTTGTGATCGACTTTTTAGTGTCAAAACTGCCAGTGATCTACCACCTCCTCCTATAGTCCTACCTCGCTTTAAGCAAAAATATTGGTAAAAATAATGACACATGATGTTTGTTGTAAAAGTAACATACATTGAAAGTACAGACTACTTTAACACATATTTTCCCTTCAAAATCTGAATATAATCATATTATATTATAAGTGAATTTACATGCTTTTCACGTATAATTTCCTTATGGGCCTATGAGATCGACCAAAAATCGTCCCGCGATCGACGCGTTGGACATGCCTGGTATATAAGATTAAGAAACTGAAAAAGAGGCGTATGTCCAAAAGACGCTGTAGAGTGACAGAGAAAGAGTGATATTTGATGGCAAACATTGGTACCCGTGCACATACACGCATAGATAATAATTACCTGAATTGTTGCGAAGTTCCCTCAAGCAAGAACAGTCCTTAATACAGCCATTAGAATCATCCTGAAACATGAAATATCCCCCCCGAAAGCATCATCAGGAAAGCTGAAGTACATTACTAGGAATGGGGAATAGGTATAGATAAATAATTTTGCTGACACTGGTAACTGTGATTAACTCTCTCCATTTCAAAAGTTTTTAAATTGACGTGTATTACCAACACAGTTTGTTTAGAATTTGTTAATATGATTTATATTTGGGAAGTATCCGTTTCGTGTCTTAGCCTGGAAAGCAGCTATTCTGGCCAAGATTACCATTTAAGATTGACGCATCTTCTGGGCTGTGATGCTGTGTAATTTGACAAATGGTTACAAACATTTTGGGGCGGCGTGTGTTTACTATGACTATAAAGGCAACGTCCGAGAAGACATCATTACTGATACTAACATTCCTGACAGCTTCAAGTATCGTAAAAATGATCATGTTTTTGCCCAATCCATTCCAGCTAANCACTGGTAACTGTGATTAACTCTCTCCATTTCAAAAGTTTTTAAATTGACGTGTATTACCAACACAGTTTGTTCAGAATTTGTTAATATGATTTATATTTGGGAAGTATCCGTTTCGTGTCTTAGCCTGGAAAGCAGCTATTCTGGCCAAGATTACCATTTAAGATTGACGCATCTTCTGGGCTGTGATGCTGTGTAATTTGACAAATGGTTACAAACATTTTGGGGCGGCGTGTGTTTACTATGACTATAAAGGCAACGTCCGAGAAGACATCATTACTGATACTAACATTCCTGACAGCTTCAAGTATCGTAAAAATGATCATGTTTTTGCCCAATCCATTCCAGCTAAAGCCGAAAAGATATCTGCCTTTATACGTACGCGACATCTCCCCTGTCCATTCTAGTAGTTCGCTGAAAATAATCGTCCTGTTTGCATCGGCGATGTGTAACTTGTGGAATCGATATAGCTTGTAAATAACCCAGAAGTCAATAAACTGATGTTTATTTGATTTATATAATCTGTTGGCACTAAGAAGAACTTTTAATTTTGGCAGGCGTAAAAATTTCTTTTGAACAAAATTAAAATTACGAATATTTTAATAAAAAAATTATCTTAAATCTCTAGAACGGAACCTCTGCTACAGATTTAGTTAAGTCAGTGGCTCTGGACGACTGCACTTTCTTTCCTTTCGACAACCTGGAAGGAAGCTTACGGGAACGTCGGTTGATTGACAAGAGCAAATGCCACACACACAGAATCAGAGAACACATGTCACAAAACATTTTAATAGCTTCACACTCTGTGTTTGGGGCAGAAATAACTATAATATTTTGACGAGTATTTTCTTTTAATGTGTTCAGAGTACAGGTTCTTAGAAGAAAAACGCCTACGAAATAAACGGATTGTATATTTACATTTCTGAACATGAAGACTCGTCTTTATTACATCCACAAGAACCTTAGTTGGTTGTGAAATAAAGTTCTTCATTCCTGTGAAATTCGTAACATTGTAAGTTTAACAAATTACGAATTTTCCTTATATTATGACAACTGTTGACTTATTACGTGATGTCTGTCATAGGCTGTTTTATTTGTGTGTGTCTCCCCCTCTACATTCGCCGTCCGAAACTTGTAATCATATTCTGATAAAGTTAGTTTGTTGGTACAGTACGCGACCTCTATGAACAATTCTGTGAGGCAAGCAATTTTTGTTTCAGCGGCCAAACTAAACCCATATTTCACAGTAAGCTCAAGTCTGAGAATCTAGTCCACACCTCACATCTTCCTGGCTGGATGGTAGGGTTTCAATTCCTGACAAGGGCAAGAGATATTTCTCTTCTCTGGAGGGTCCAGAATGGTTCTAGGGTGCACCCAGGCTCTCATCCAATTGAGAGCCATTTTCCGTGGTTAAAGCGGCCTAGCCGTGAAGCTTACCACTCACTTCGACATAATGCCGACGTCAGGAATACGTGGATCTCTGCCTTAACTCCCTTTAAATAATTAAGCTCAGGGACAACTATTAGATGTCGCAAAATGTCTCTTTCCTTTTGGTCTTCCGACTATAACCCAAATTCGTTAATTTTTACAAAGCTAATCATCTTGAAAGAGGCACATAAAATCTTCGAGCTCATAATGTATGAAATATGCCCAAAACTATTCATCCAGCGCCATGAATTAAAATTTTTAATTTATAGGAGAATACTAATTTTAGAATCATAATACACTGTATTAGTTGAGTATGAAATGTTCGTTCATTTTCCTGTTTTCGGTGTCTTGCCCTTTCTCCCAAAATAATTTATTGCGTAGCAGGTACCAATCAGCACGGCTATACACAGCGTTCAGTGATATATTTCTCTTACTTTATTATATTTAAACTTGAACATTACTTGAACGGAGGGATAAGAACTGTATACAGGGTGCTTCCAATTGTTCTAAAAGTACAGTTTCAGTAACAGCTCAGCAAGTTTTCGTATTTTGAATTTAAACACTAATTATATGGAATTCAACTTAAGGACCACGCATTCAACACAACCTGATACTCCCTTTTTCGGTTTCATTACTTCGGTGTTTCTTATAGACCATCTATGAGGTTCAGGCTTCTTTTAATTTACCGAATGTTCGAATTTGAGACAGAATTTATTGTTTCCTTCATTATTAAAACTTCTGATTTCTCGGGAGGGTAATGTTGAAGAACTTGATTAGACATGCTTCCGAACTAACACACAGGCTCTTATGGAAGTAAATCTTAATTCATTAATTGCGTATTTATTACGTTAATCTCTCTTCCGTGTCAATTTCATTTCTTATTTTCCGAGACTACAAATTTTTATAAATATATATCATTTTAAGAAATATTTCAGTTCTTTAAACTTGACTACTACACTACTACTACTACTACTACTACTACTACTACTACTACTACTACTACTACTACTACTACTACTACTACTACTACTACTACTACTACTACTACTACTACTACTACTACTACTACTACTACTACTACTACTACTACTACTACTACTACTACTACTACTACTACTACTACTACTACTACTACTACTACTACTACTACTACTACTACTACTACTACTACTACTACTACTACTACTACTACTACTACTACTACTACTACTACTACTACTACTACTACTACTACTACTACTACTACTACTACTACTACTACTACTACTACTACTACTACTACTACTACTACTACTACTACTACTACTACTACTACTACTACTACTACTACTACTACTACTACTACTACTACTACTACTACTACTACTACTACTACTACTACTACTACTACTACTACTACTACTACTACTACTACTACTACTACTACTACTACTACTACTACTACTACTACTACTACTACTACTACTACTACTACTACTACTACTACTACTACTACTACTACTACTACTACTACTACTACTACTACTACTACTACTACTACTTCTACTACTTCGGACTGAAGTCTTAACCCCAAAACAGAGGAAGTCTGCAGCTGGATTTATGCAGTGTACATTAAAATACTGATGTAATATAGTTTAAGATTTGCGTTAACGCCTATATCTCTATTTTGGTCTTTCCTCGTTGTCTCTTTCCAAGAGATCTTCGCACTAAAATCAGGCAAGATTTTTACACTTCACGCTTACATGCTACTTAACAACTTACATATTTTATTAATTACTCCAAGTTACGGCGAAAAGTACTATCATTACTACGTACAGTAATATATTTTTTATTGCTAGTGGGGTGGGACTAAGTCCTTTGTACTGCGGCCACTTCTGGCCTATTGTACCAGCCCCAGATGATAGGTGAGGGTGATCGTGGAGCAATTGGTGGAATGAAGATTTGCAGGGGAAACCGAAGTACTCGGAGAAAACCTGCCCCAGCGCCACTTTGTCCACCACAAATCCCACTTGACCAGACCCGGGNCAGTGGTACCTAATACTTCCCCCATCTACCGGAGGCATTGGAAACTACTTTGGGCGGGAAACTTTTTGCCAAATTTAGCTCAGAGGTCTCCTAGAGACACGAGGTTCTTTTACGTGCCGTAAATCTACGACACGGAAACCACGGCTTAAAGTCCCTCCCGGAGGACTTGTTCCCTGAATTTTTCCGCCCTTAAAAATTCCACGACCTCCGCCGGGTTTTAACCCGCGTGCCTTGAGTCATGAGGTGGAAACGTTACCCCTAGACTACTAAATTAAGTGAATTTATTTAAGTGTTTGACGTCAGTTATAAGCACGTTGACAGTCACGCGATGCAAAAAAGGAAATAATACATGTAATATTCCTAATAATATTTTGACCTAATATTGTTATGTACATACTTTATGCCTTCCTTTATTATTTGTAATATTTCATTTATACACCTGCTACGGAATACCCTTATGTTGAAATTTATTTCATGTTGATTCTGCAATTAATTCCAATCTACTTACATAAGTTTTAACCTGTTTTAGAAACTGTCTCTTCAGTACTCACGCATATGGTGCTGCAGTAGAATCTTGAATCTTCAGTGTTAATTTCATAGATACACTGTAAAAGAGGCAGGAATAACAGACGATAACAATGAAAAATAACACAACAAAATTTTCACTACAATATTAAGAACTGCAGCACGGCACAAAATTCCTTCCACTTAATGTCAGCAATGAACATTTGAAAGATCATTAGGCAAACACTTATCTAGAGAAATAAACCATTATTGACTTCTTCCTCTATTTTTTTTCCTTGGCACTACAGCCCCAGTGGACCTAGGCCTGCCTCCATGAACTTCTCCGTTCATTTCGGTTTTTCTAGATCTTACTCATTCAGTAGGACTCCTTGGGCGGGTTATCAGCTCGTCACAAGGCCTCTACCTGTAATCAAACACAGAAAAACGCACACACACAAATTAAACATCCACGCCCTGAGTGGGATTCGAACCCACGATCCCGGTTTCCAAGCGAGCGAAGACAGTACATGCCTTAGACCGCTCGGCTACAGTGACCGGCTCTCTTCCTCTATTAAGGATTTAAGTTTCATATCTGTCCTGGCATATTATTTTCGGCTCTACTTAATGTTACAATCTAAAGTTAATTGATTATTATATGATAATTCAGTACTCACTTTGTATATACTGTACCAATGAGAAACGTCAGCTGGTGTCAATAATACAATTTTTAAAATTGTATTCTTATTTCTTAATGCGTTAATTAACTTCTTACAAATTTAAATTACACATAAATTTATTTATTATAATATTTAATATGTTTCGGTATCCATTCACTTCTATACCATTCTTATACAAATAAACATTTTATTACCCCGTGTAAATCCGTTCTCAATGTATACTAAACACACATTGAACTTTCTACGCTCATGTGTGTGTCCTTACTTTTGTCAAATGTGTCCGCCCATGTTTCTCTGCATGCGATACATAACTTTATATGACACAAAATAATATTTTGCACAGTAAAATGTACACAAAATTAGTTCGGGTATTTTTCATATATATATAAATAAAAAATCAGAAATATATCTCAAAAGAAGGATAAATTAATTAATGACTCATTTTTAAGAATATCTCTGACCTTTTTGTTCCTGGCGAGGCTGAATTTCATACTTTTAAAAATATCATATATTTATTCGATTGAAAATTACATTTCGGACACTATTTGATATAACATCTCATTTCGTTAATAATTCTTTGATTAAATGAGTCATTTTTACAAGATATAAAAAACAGTATGAATAACAGACCTGGCGCCAGAGATTCCAACCGGTTATCTGCCATATAAGACAAATTCTCAAATATTGAGGCGAACGTCACGGTATAGTACCTACTTGTGCTATTTTAGCATCTAGAGTAGTATCTACTTCTGTTATTTTTAATATAAAGGCATGGTACAGTCTTCTGAACATCATGATAGGGGACCTACTTCTGTGTATAGTACCTACTTCCGGTAATGTTGTGGAAATCTCTTCAGACGTGTCGTTGGTTTCAAGTGTTGATATGTCCTCGTCCTCTTCAATCTGGAAGGTAAAACACACCGTTCCTATAACCGAATATATACTGCAAGAAATAAGCTCCTTGCTTTGATTAATAGGCCATTAATAATGCTACATCAGCTGTGGCATATTTTGCGCCGATAGTATTAACAATCAGATGAATGATTGAGAGATTTGTGGAATGATGATGAAATAGGCTCATTGGTTGATTCTTCGTGTCGTTGTTTCCTCAATTACCTAATTATTGTGAAATTTGTGTGTGATTTAAGAATTTTGAAGAGGATAGTATGTAGAATAAAGCGGTTGTGACATACTTAAAATTTGGCTCCTTTATTCTCCTGGAATCATGCAGAACCACGAAAGAACAAATTCACAATATCCGATTGTAGTTCTCTTCTCTTGTTCAAATTAGAATCTAGTAACTTCCTACTGAAGATGTAAGGATCTACCTCACTATCTAATGATGATGCATCCTCACAGATGTTTTATATAGAGCATAGCCCTCGCAAGTGCTTGGTATTTGCCTGTTTCTAAAAAAAAGAAACTATTAAATCGCTGCTTATCAGTGTGAAATTTCTTTCGTTGACAGACATTTCTTTGGTTTTAATTAGAACGCTTAATAAAATGTTCTAGTTTTCTGTTATGATACATTTATTCACTTCCTCGAAATGGAATAGATTTAATAGTGATGAGATGCTTGCCAAGCAACCTTTAAGAGATTATTTTAAAGACAAAAATTAAGCTTGTCTTTCTTTTTCATTCATAAATTCAAAAAAGAAAGAAGAAGAAACCCCCTAGGTCCTTCAGGAAATATAGCCCATTCGCAATTCCCTGGCTCACCTCTTATAGGTAAGCAGGACTTCACTGAAGGAAAAAATATTTTAGTGTTTATTTCTCTTTTATTGTCTTCAACACCTTCATGTTGCTAAGTAGGAAAAATTTAAATTCTTAATTAATCAAATTCATTATGCACAATACAAAGAATTACTATATGGCCTAAACATAAAAATATTTTAATCATATGAACGTAAAATAGACAAATATCAGATTACACTGGGATTAAATTTTTTTCGCTTAGTGGGGGGTGGAGTCTAACGGGGTCCACTCGACACGGCGGCCACTGATTGTCCTATTATAGCCAGCCCCGGGTGATTATGATGATGGAGAATTTGGTGGAATGAAGATTGGCAGGGGAAACCGAATTACTCGGAGAAAACCCGCCCCAGCGCCACTTTGTCCACCGCAAATCCCACTTCCCACACCCGGGATCGAACCCGGGTCGCCGCGGTGGGAAGCCAGCGACTAACCGCTCGAGCTATGGCGCGGCCTTACACTGGGATACTACACATATTCAGACATTCTAAAGGAATTAAAATATCTGAAATTGGCATGCATTTCAAAGCTACAGAACGGATTTAAAATTTGATTAGAGAGGTTAAGTATATGTTCATATGCTGAAGATATTATTTAAACAACTAGTTACAGTACATTTATGTTACAGGTCGTTATGTCTGAAATATATTTTAGTCTGCGTTCTCCACAGGTCTCTACCTTACAATTAGATCTATCTCTTAGAGGAGACACAACGTTCAGATATAATCTGAGATAGAAATCTGTGGTTATGCTATCATGGTCACTGAGATAAACAGATTTGGCCTCAAAGAGAGAATTGTGGTAAAGCTACAGTTAATGATGATTATAACAGTCTTGTGAGGTACTGTGACACAAAGTGAGCCTATTGTGCCAACCTCTGACGTTGAGAACGACAATGAACCTCACGGTTGAGGGATTAGCAGTGGTGGATCGTATTCTAAAGGTCCCTGGTTTAGATCTAGGTTCGGGGAACGGCATTACTAAATGAAGTTATTTGAGGTTTAGTTTCAGTTTCTCCAATATATTATTGGTATAGTGCCCTAAATTAGTCGATGATCGCTTCCTTGCATGTCAAGTCTGATTCCTAATCGAATAATCGCCTTCTGATTTGGTACTACGTGGTTTCAGCAATTGAAAGCGCTTTTAAATAACTCAAGAGTAATAAGGGTACATCCCCATCACAATGGTCCCCCAGTCTAACGTATGAAATGCCTTCGCCCTCTCTAACACTGTGATCGTGAGTTCGAATCTCACTCACGGCATGGATGTTTGTGCGCGTTTATCCTACCTTTATGTTAGGTAGCGGCCTTGCGACGGGCTGATCCACCGTCCAAAGGGTCCCACAGATTGTCTTATTTTAAGAAACTGAGGTGAAAGGAGCGTTTCACGGATGCCCTATGCACCAAGTTGGAACAACGGAATAGAAGAAGAAGAAGAAGAAGAAGAAGAATATGAGAATAGTGATAATCAGAATGTGTGGTGTTGGTGGGATATTTTATGGCAGGGGACAAACTTGGAGCTCCGAGAATGTCTTACATTATTTATAGCATGTCTGTACATGGACGTAAACAAAAGAAATGCGAAAGTTCAAGCTGTGTTGTCTTTATTATTCCTCCTCCTACTAGTAGTTAATTACGCGTAACTCGAATAATCGGTCTATACTTAACTAGGTCACGCCTCTCTACATCAATCTGTTAGATTTCAATTAACCTTTTAAAGGCTTAATTTCTTCTAAATAATATACACATTCAATTTGTACTTAGTATGAAATAGTACGCACGCGCTAAAAACTAAACCCGTTAATGCTCTTTAGGGAAAGCAGAGATGTCGGTTTTGAGACCCAAAGAAACAGGCAGAATGTAGAGTTAAACCAGGTGATACACAGACAGCCACTGGGTTTGAAAGGATTTATACAGTTCAATTACTCTAAGCATAAAAAGAAAACACAAAGGGGAATTTCAGACGTGGAACTGGAATGGGTTACTTCTCGACGACTTTCCAATTAAAATCTGATAATTTATAATTGTGAGCGGCAGTGTGTAGACAAACAAAACTGAAAACTCAACTTCCTTTCAACGCTGTGGTCAAATTTATTCTTAGAATTTGCAATTAACGCAGTGTTTAATATTAGCGTTTAAAAGCTCTTAATAATTTCAATAGCTCCAGCAATTTAGTTATTTGTTACCATACAGCAGAAAATATCACTTCAGTTCTTTCTTCACAAGAGGATGGATTCTAATTCTAATATTTTCTCCCCGTAGGAATTTGTACATTCCATTTTTAATAAGAGAAGGCTGTAACAGTAAAATATGTAATTGTGGGGAAATTTAATTATTTATAACTTGTTCACAGTCGGCAGAATTTTATGAAGAAAAAGTGGAATGTTCACAATAATTACAGTTATATTCCCTTGTGAGTCTTTTGTGCTTTTATGCTACGGAATGTCGAACACAGTGGCCACGTGATCTAGGGAATAAAATGTCTTCGCTCGCTCGAACACTGGGATCATGGGTTAGAATCCCACTCAGGGCATGGATGTCTGCGTTTCTTCTGTGTTTGTGTTAGATAGCGGCCTTGCGACGGGCCAATCGCCAGTCAGAGAAGTCCTACTGGCGTCCCGCGCTTGTTTTCAATTTATAATGACTTACCCAATTAGGAAAATGAAAAGTTTAATCACGAGAATCCGGTTTGCTAGAGACGCTTTATACGCATGTGCGTATGGGATCATGCGAAGACCAGGATGAACAACCTCTTAACTTGGCGTCCTGATAGACTATGTGAATCGTTAGTCCGTGCTCTGTCCAAATGCGCGTGGGTAGCGGAAAGAGAGCAAAGACCACAGGCGCTGCCTTAACGTGTTGTTGCGAGGATTCTGTTTGCATGGTTGTACCCACGTACACCCTTACTGTCGTGGCATGCACCTCGCCCCCTCCACCACAAAATACACGGCGGGTTTCGTCTGTTTTCTTGCGATAACCCTTAGAGACCTTTGCAGAATTTCTTTCTCTCATTGTGAGGGGAAGTTATGTGATGGATCCCTTAAATTCTCTCCTACTTCACCGTCAATTTCAGTCCGTAATTTCTAAGGGTTCCTTTGTCTTGTTAAATATATTCAGAGTTTCCAACGAGTAAGATCAACTGTCACATAAATTGATATTACAAAATATAATGTATTATTTCTAACTACTGTCACCTTTTATCTAAGGCACTACTTATCGAGCTCCTTATTAATTCGATTAGTTCTACTTTTAAACTGTCATATATATTTACTTAATTGTTTATTCGAAATCAAAGTTGGTTTTAGATTAAGCCGGAATATGGATATTAATATGTATTCCATTGCCTGAGTATAAACATGACGGTTACTGTAGAAATTTCTGTATTTAGGCAGCGGTAAGTTGTCTGAAATTTTGACAGCAATGGTCTGTCATTAGTCTTCTCAGAAGCAAAGCAAAGTGGACAAGCGCACAAATTGAATGTCTTCAAGGTGCCGAAATTCGATTAGTTTTGCAGCACATGAGAACTGGCCTAGTTATAAAAAAAACTTCATCATGATCATCATCATCATCATGATCATCATCGTCGTCGTTGTCGTCACAGAGGCTTGCTATTGGATTGCGTCTGGGACATGGTATATCCAGTTTATATGTATTTTTACGAATTGTAGTTTTCGGTTTTAACACTGATTGTCCCCTCAGATACGTTGACATCTATTGAGCTGTCTATTCCACAAAGATTTGTAACCAAAATTTTAGGCGACTTTGTTACCTACCATTATATTCTACATCTATAACACTGGGGACCATCTCTGTGGTCTAGTGTTCAGAGCTCCTGGCTACAGATCCAAAGGTTCCGGTTTCGAATCCCGACGCTACCAGATTTTCTGAGAAGTGGTGGGTCTGGAACAGGGTCCACTCAGCCTCGTGAAGATAACTGAGGAGCTACTTGAATGGGCAAGTAGCGGCTCCGGTCTAGAAAACCGAGATTGACGGCCGTGGGGAACAGTTGCACTGACCACGCGGCACTTTCTATCCGCTAAAGTTGGAACAAACTTTGCCGACAAGCTACGCTCGCTCGGTTGGTATAGTTCGCTTGCGGACTAAAGCCACGGAGTTATAACACTGGGACCGTACTTTCGAATCCCGTTTGGGGTATGGATGGATATACGGGTTCTTTTATGTTTGTTTTATCCCGTGAAGATAGTGGCCTTGCGATAGGCATTCTATGTCCAGAAAGTCCTGTCAAGTGTCCGTCAACAGGATTGCAAATTCCTGAATTCCTGAGAACTCTGAAGACCTTAAGTCGAATTAGTCTGTAGTGACATACAGGAAAAATAAGTCTGTGGACTATCCACCATTTGTCGGGCAATTGTATTAGTTTTCTTTCGACGTAATAATATGGATATTAATTTACAACACTCAAAAGAATTATATATTTGTGTTCGGAATTACTGGGTTTTTGGACTTTTTCCATCGTTCGGTATTTTAGAGAATACAAAACACGATATTTCGGAAACTGGACCTTTTTCCGTTCGCAGGTGAGGAAGGAAGACACCTATTCAGTTGGATCCCTTAGAAAGAGCTAACCTCAATCACTGGATCAATTTATTTGTTCAACCGGTATATAACCTTCCTTTAAGAAATAAGAACGCCTAAATTTCCAAAAACCTCAACCACATATCTTTCCTCGTGAGATGCAAATCTCAGGGCAACATCCCGAAAGGCTTCTCCGTAAAGACTCCTTTCAATAATATATAAGGTCCAAAGATAGAGGTGAGCTCTTTCTAAGGGCCCCAACTGAGTATCTTTCTTCCTCCTCACCTGAGGATGGAAACAGATTCAGCTCTCGAAACGTCGTATTTTCTAGCCTCTAGACCACCGGACGGTGGGAAAAGTCCGAAAATTAAGTAATTCTGAGTGTTATATACTATCGTCAGAACTCTTTAAAATAAACCAATATATCTGTGTTGCTTGTTCTAATTATTATCATGATGGTGATAACTTATTGGAAAAGGAAGGGCAGTGGAAATGGTGTATATTCTTCGTCCGCCTCAAGTCTGAGATTTCAGGATCGAATTCAATTCGAGTTATAGCTATATACCCCCATCTCACTGAATCTTTCTTAGAAACTCTGTTACCGAACCACCGTATGTATGTCTCTGGCTTCCGTGTTTTGAACTTGTTGGGACGCCTGATATATGCGGCAACTTCTCCGTCATCCCTGTTAGGCGGATAGTCAAGGTGGTGTATTGGATATACACTGCTGTAGTAAGACCCATAATTAGGCCGCGCCATAACTCAAGCGGTTAGTCGCTAGCTTCCCACCGCGGCGGCCCGGGTTCGATCCCGGGTCTGTTCAAGCGGGAGTTGTGGTGAACATAGTGCCGCTGGGACGGGTTTTCTCTGAGTACTCCGGTTTCCCCTGCCAATCTTCATTCCACCAATTGCTCCACAATCACCCTCACCTTTCATCTGGGGCTTGTACAATAGGCCAGAAGTGTCCGCAGTACAAGGGACTTAGTCCCACCCTACTAGCAATAAAAAGAGACCCATAATTACGTATGCTGCCATTATATGGTGGCCTAGAGTTAAACTTAAAACAAGTCAGGCTGAACTAAGCAAATTGCAAAGGACGGCCTGCTTGAGAATTACGGGAGCAATGAGAACAGCTCCAACAGTTGCAATGGAAATCCTACTAGGACTCCCCCACTGCATCTGCAGATGGAAGTAGAGGCCAAGTTAGGAAGTTACAGATTACGTTGCAATGATGAATGGAGACCTAAATCTGAAGGTTTTGGACATGCATACATGATTCAGGACATGAAAAAGGAACCCATCATACAGATGGGATCTGATAAAATGATACCGAAACATGTCTAGCTAAACCCTTAGCGATCAGATTCCCGATAGAAGTGAATGGAAAGAGGGGTTTCAACCCGATAGAAACGTAATGTAACGTCATTATTCTTCTGGTCCCTGTTTTCATCTCCTACCATAAATATTTAGGCAATTCCATCCATACTGCATCGGTTAATAAGAAACTTTTCAGACGAATACAGAGTGTTATGTACTTACCGCTGGAAGCGGACAAATCTCTACGCGATGCTGTTCTACTTTTCGCGAAGATTAACTGAAATATAAGTTACAGTGCCAGATGACGCATATGGTGCTTGCATATTCCGTCGTACTGAAGGCCAACGTGGAAGCGTCTGTATGCGTAACTTGACACCTCGGTGTCGATATGACGTCACTGGAATTCGATAAGTTCTTCATATACGAAATGAAGGCGACAGTCAACAAACAAAGGATAAAATCTTACAGGTTCAACGTGTTTTTTTAGGAACAAACCGCTTCTGATAGGGCAGTGAAGAACAGAACATCGAGGCTAAAGTGTTTTCGCTGAAACTATGAAAGAAGTACGCATGTCTTGAACTCTTTCCCCATTTAATACAAGCTTATCTCGCTTTATTGCGTTTCGCAGATATTGCATTTTTTTTTTTTTTTTACAAATTGAAGGTTTATACCAACCCTGCGTCGAATAAGTCTATCGGCGCCATTTTTCGAACAGCATGTGTTTTCATCGTGTCTCTGTACCACATTTTTATAATGCTCGCATTTAATTATCTATACATATATGTTACGGTGATCTGTGATCAGTGATATTACTGTTGTAGTTGTTTAGGGGCGCCACGAATCGCGCCCGTATAAGACGGCGAACTCAACCGATAGAAGTTTTGTGTGTCCTGAAATGAATGGTCAATCGACCCAGAAACTTCATTTGTTGTTTCATTTTAAGAAACTGCCACAGCCACCCCAACCTGCAATAACCTCCACCCTGATCAGTCAGCAGCCATCAGTATCGATGGATGATCCTCCTTCAGCAAGAATTATTACTACTCGTTGAAAGTTCAGATGATAGTTATCATTTTTAGCAATAAAATATTTCTTAATTAAGGTATTTACATTGTTTTTAAACATAACGCTATTTCACAATTAATAGGCTACAGTATAGTGTAAACATAAATTTTATGTGCAGTGGGAAACCAAAAAAAATCATGTGACTCTCTTTATTGCGGTGATCAAAAACCGAGCCTGCAATATCTCAGAGTTATGCCTGTACCAACGTCGCTTTGAAGTAATGAGCTCTGTTTTCGAAAATAAGATTGAAAACTTATGTAAGATGACACAATTTTACAACCAGTGCGAAGGAAGTGGTACTGTCGGTGTTGAGATTGTTTGGATAATTTTGGGTCTGATTACTGTAGGCCGTTTACAGTTGTGTTAAATGGTGGTGAGCAATCGATTTTAGACTCGTTAATGTATAAAATCACTTTGACAACCAGTATGTAAAATAGGTGACTGAGTGACCAAAAATATGTTTGATTTCTTAATCACTCAGTAATTTTTGTCTATACCCAACTTAAACTACTCAAGTGGATAGCATCTACTGTCACTTTCAGATTTTTATGTTGTCAAATTTATTGAAATATAGAAAGGCTCTACTGTTAGAAGCCGTTACTCTGTGTGTGTGTGTGTGTGTGTGTGTAGGGGTGGGCCATAAAATCCCTCCCTCGCACTGCGACCTTCAATGATCTGTTGTGCTTTCCCTTTGGATTAATCCTTTATTAATCCTACACTTCCAATGAAATGTAGGACTTTATTTATGGGGGCGTCATAAAAGTCACTTAGCTCCATTAAGAAGTGACCCAGGTGACGAAATATTAAGTAAGCTATGGCCTCAAAATCACATAGGATATTTAGAAGCCGTTACTATGGAACGACTAGTGAAGACAAAGCAGAATGAAAGGACCTAGCGTGTGCTGTAGTGATTTGTAAAATGTGGAGCTCAGCTATGGCGCTATACTTAATTGTAGTCACAAGCCGTGTGTTAAACTGGTCACTATAACCAATCCGAACCCATTCTATAGTCACTCATACACATGACAGTACATACACAAGAATGAGGCTTCTTATACTGTCGTTATGTCGCAGGTATTATTGTTAGCGGATAAGATTTGAGGTTTTCACGGCGGTAACTACCTAGCTCGACGGAAGAAATTTCATGGTTAGCTAAGTGATCATTACCAACTATAGTTAATAAATTTAATTTCAATAGAATTAAGAAATTAATTGTATTTTTACTGAAATGTAATAATTTACATTTCAAGCTCTACTCTTCCTTGATTGTGACTGTACCTAGAAGTAAAAACTGAATATAAAGTTATTAGAGGAACTAATATGTAATTAGTTTTAGCATATAATTTGTTTTGTGGGTTGAAATTTCTGTCATTAAGCATGAATAAGGACTTTATCTATTAAAATGGGACACCACAAGGACAAATGGATCGCCACTAATGCACTCGTGCAAGACAGCAGACTTCTAGAACAGGGCCAAGACACTTGTGGGAAATTAAGGTTATTCTGTGGATTATAAAATTTGTTTCCGCTTTGTGTTCTACGCAGCAATTGACAGCTGAATACTGACCACATCCTCATATCATATTTCTTCAAGCTCCATTTTTGTGTATATCTTCTAAATTTGTCTCTAACCTTTAGATATTTCGACTAAAATCGTACATGTAATCGCATGCTACATGCCTACTCGTATTATACTCCTTGATTAGATCACCCTAATAGTGTTCTTTGAAGGGCATTTTGAAGGTGTGCAGTTCTCTCCATCAACAGTAGTAAGAATGATAAGCAACAGCTCGAGGACCAATTATAAAATAAGTACGAACAAAAAGAAAATAAAAAATTGTTCGCACAAACAAAAGATAAAAAAGATAGTTTTATCATGTATACAATAATAACAATTCCATTAGTGCAATCACAACAACCACTATGCGGTGATATAAAATGCTGTCTCGAATCCTGGTACCGCGACAAGTAATTAATGAGTTCTGGATTACATGAATCGATTTATTGGATATTCACCAGTTGGAACTAGAATTAGTTGTAACACAATCTTGCTGTAACTATAACACTTCGTAATTACGAACAATGATAACACTCTAAAGGTTATTATAACTACGCCACATAAAATAAAAACTTCACTTCTGACTTCTTCTGATTTGTGTCTGTCTTCTGTCATCTGTTGTATTCTGTCTCTGTGGGTCAGTTCTCTCCCTGATGTAGGTTCTGGTCGAACCGTATGGAGATCACCTCCTTCATCAGTAGAGTTACCGCGTTCTAGTTCTCTCCCTGAGGTAGGTTCTGGTCGAACGGTATGGAGATCACCTCCTTCAGCAGTAGAGTTACCGTGTTCTAGTTCTCTCCCTGAGGTAGGTTCTGGTCGAACCGTATGGAGATCACCTCCTTCAACAGTAGAGTTACTGCGTTCTTCGCTGTTATTGTGCTTTGGAGGTTCGCTGCCGTGTGACCGGAAACGTTTCTGTATTCGTTGCCTATTAATCGATATGACCCTGTATGCAATGCATTGCTTCTTCAGTGGTTTTTTTTTTTTGCTGTGGAAACGTGTTCCAACAATTCTCTGTCCAGCAGCGGCGCCTTCCGTGTTGCAACGGGAACGTGCTCAGCGAAGGCCCGCCCAGCAGATGGGCAGATTTTAGCTTTCAGGCGTCATATCACAATATATATACAGTTCTCTTGATTATAATTAATATTTTAATAAATGAAAAATTGTAATTACAAAATACCCTTAAGAAAACCCGTCTTGGTTTCAGATGAGTCATCGACCCTACATAAAACGTTAGCAGCTGAAGCGCATCAAGTGGAAGATCAATATTTACCCAAACAGCAGTTATTGAACGCAGAAACTTCTTTTATATAGCGAGCGAGATCTCGAAGACAAAGTTATAAGAGGGAAGAACAGAACTTAGAACCAAGGTCATCTTCAGTAAGGTAAAGGTAAAGTTGTCCCTATGCTTAACTAATTAAGTACTACATCATGAAGGCAGGGGCACGCGGTAGCTTAGTTGATTGAGGCACTATGATACAAGCGGAACGGTCGCGGGATCGAATCCAATAAGGTGGATTTTTTCAATGTACCTAATCTTTCCAGCCACACTATGTCCCTAGGGTAGACTCAGCCTCTAACAGAAATGAGTACCAGGAATCTTCTGGGGGTAAAGGGCGGCCGGCGCGTAAAGCTAACATGCTCACCGCCATCTGTGAGCCTGAACTTCTCACAACTCCATGGGCCTCCACGGCCTGTTAGAGGGAAGCCTTTACTTTTTTATTATGAAGGCGTGTGGGGGCCTGGGTGTATAGATCCACATTTTATTGATCCTGACACTATTTGGAGGTGAGTGGTCAGCTTCACGCCTCGTCCGCTTTACACCCGGGAAAGAGCCCCCGGAACTCATTGGATAGGAGGTTGGGTGGGCCCCAGAGCCGGTCTGGATGACATGGAGGAGAGAAAATTCTTGACCCTACAAGGACTCGGTTGTCCCGCCCCTAGCCACTCACTATACCGACTATGCTATCCCGGTTCGTCAACTTGAGTAAGACATTAATTATATCCAAGAATATGTTTTCGGGAGATACCGATTGCCGTAAAATGTTGCGTTTAGGACATTTACATAGTTTTGCAGTCACGGAATCACGGCTTCTTTTAATGTGAAATCTTACTCGTTATACCACCTGCTCGTAAGTTAAATAAAGGCCGCGCCATAGCTCAAGCGGTTAGTCGCTGGCTTCCCACTGTGGCGGCCCGGGTTCGATCCCGGATCTGGTCAAGTGGGATTTGTGGTGGACAAAGTGGCGCTGGGGCGGGTTTTCTCCGAGAAGTTCGGTTTCCCATGCTAATCTTCATTTCACCAAATTCTGCGTCATCATAATCACCCGGGGCCGGCTACAATAGGCCAATCAGTGGCCGCCGTTCCGAGTGGACCCAGTTAAACTCCACCCCACACTAAGCGAATTTAAAGAAGAAAGGTAAATAAATGAAATATATTGCTAATATACTAATGTTCTTTTTCTGCGTTACTTCTTCTAGGAAGATAAAAATCAGTCTCTGACATTAACGGAGGAAATAGACTGAAGGTGTTTGAGAACAGGGTGCTAGGAGAATATTTGAACCGAGGAGAGAAGATGTGACAAGAGTTTGGACAAAACTACATAATGAGGAGCTTCGTAACTTATACTCTTCTTGAAGTATAATTAGAACGATCAAGTCAAGGAGGATAAGATGGGCAAGGCATGTAGCAGGAATAAGGGAGAAGAGGAATGCATTTAGGATATTGGTGTGAAAACCAGAAGGAGACCACTGGGAAGACCAAGGTGTGGGTGAGTGGACAGTAATAAAATGGATCTTAGTGAGATAGAGTGGGATTGTATGGATTGGATTGATCTGGCTCAGGATATGACAATTGGAGGGCTCTTGTGAACACGGTTATGAACCTTCGGTTTCCGTAAAATGCTGGAAAGTCCTTCAGAAGCTGCACAATTGGCGGCTTCTCAAGAAGGGCTGAGCTCCATAAGTGAGATATTGCTCATGTGCTAATGTACTTTTTCTCCATTACTGCTTCTTGGAAGATGAAATGCACAGACGTGAGCACGGACTGCATCGTGTTGATGGGATGTTTCTGTGATATGCTCAGTACTCAGGAAAAGTACCCTGCAATGTAAACAGGTGTGAGAAAACGTACAGATAATTATATTTATTTTTCGCATTTCGTTTGAATTTCGTATATCTTATAATTGCAGTTTGCAGTTGCTCTTATTGATCTGCAGGTGGCCATACTAGACATACAACTACGAAATCTTGTTCAATATAATGTGCTTCACATCTGTGTGTGTGTATATGGGTGTATGCATACATAGAGAACTATGTATCGTGAGTGGGATTTTATTTGTTGTGTACATATGCGCTAAATCTATTTTTGAAGCTACTTTTTTTTTTAAGTTGACCAATGATTTCTACAAATTCAACAGTGGGGCAACATCTCAATACGAATGTGTATTTTTAATTGTGAAGAAGCCTCAAAGGGCTGCAGGTTCTCTTATGAAGGAAATCCATACGCTATTGTCCCAGTCATCATTCATCACTCACACATGTAGCTCAGTTTTTCCTGAGAAGCCGTTAATTGTGCAGCCACTCAAGAACTTCCCAGCATTTTATGAAATCCGAAGGTTCATTGTCGTGTTCACAAGAGCCCTCCATTGGTCCCTATCCTGAGCCAGATAAATCCAATTAATACCATCCTATTCTATCTCTCTAAGATCCATTTTAATATTGTCCACACTCCTGCGTCTTGTTTTTCCTAGTGGTCTCGTTCATTCTGGCTTTCCCACCAGTATCCTCTATGAATTCCTCTTTTCTTCATTAGTGCTACATGCCCTGTCTATCTCATTCTCCTTGACGTGATCATTCTAATTATACTTGGACAAGAGTATAAGTTATAAACTTCCTCATTATGCAGTTTTGTTCAACCTCCCGTCACTTCATCTCTCTTTGGTCCAAATATTCTCCTTAAAACCCTGTTCTCAAAGACCCTCAGTCTATATTCCTCTCTTAATGTGAGAGACCAAATTTCACACTCATACAGAACCACAGGCAAAATTATAGTTTTGTATATTCTAATTTTTATGTTTTTAGACAGCAGATGAAAAGAAATAGTTCTGGACTGAATTGTAGCAAGCATTAAACGAAATGAACCTCCTCTTAATTTCCGCCTGAATCAAATTTTGATCTGTTACTGTCACTGCCACCGTGCCACATTTTCAGAACAAAGGTTAGCTATCTATATGTCAGGATTTTGTTCTGAATTCTGCTGACGAGACAGCAATATACACTTAGTTTTATCTTTGTTTACTTTTAGATCAACCTGTTACTAGCGTCAATTAAAGTTTTTCTTTATAGTATCTACATTATCACCCAGTAGAATGTATTCATGAGCATATACCAACAGCTGATGTGTGCCATTTAATTTCAGTCCCACGTGGTTCTCCTGGACCTTCCTAATTGCATTTTCTAAAGCAAAGTTTAAAAGCAGTGGCGATAAAGCATCTCCTTGTTTTAGACCGTTTTGGATAGGGAAATTATCAGACAAATGTTTACCTATATGAGCTTTACTATACATTTCGTTTAAATACATTTTAACCAGCCTAACTATTTTCATGGGTACCCCGAAGTCTATGAGAATATTGTGCAATACTTCCCTCATAACTGAATCGTAGGCTTTCTTGAAGTCTACATATTGCTGATGTACTGTCTCATTGTATTCTAATTTTTTCTCCAGTATCTTTAAACATAACAGGGCAGGAAAAAGTAATGGGAAAGAAAGGGGAAAATTCTCTAACGATAATTTAAGGTAAATTTCATTAACTTTCCTTGAGATATTAAGAGAAACGATGAAAGGAATTTGGGCGATTGAAGCCGAGCGAAATTCTCATGAGGTGCTGAATAAATATCCCTGCTTATAGCAGATACTCTGACGCAAAGTATAAAAGAGAACGTCAAACTCATGATTAAGCTATAAGTCCTCGAATTACGAGCCTGTTTGGCCTTCATATTGAGATGAAGAATGATAGCAGATGTAAGACGTCATTGATTTCTTTTTTCAAGTAAGCATATTGCTGGCCTTCGTACTTTCCAGAATCTCCTACTTGGCAATTCCAATTATATCCTACTGAACAGCTGAATCGGTTCTATTTCGAAGTATTTCAGATGTCGCACTTGAGTGATGGGTAAAACGTCAAACAAGGCTATTGCTGAATTCTTGGGAGAAATAAGATAAACAATATTGTGTACTCTATTATTTATTGTTTACATATTCATGTATATTTTTTGTCTCGTGTCCCTTATACAGATTGAATTAATATTTTTACGACGAACACTATATAAATAAACTGACTTATAACAAAGTACAAGTACGAAGAAGTAATTATGTAGAATTGAGTAACAGTTGTAATAATATAGATACAAAGACATTACAGTAATACATAATGTCATTCAGTATACTTACTTAATCCGTTCCTCTCGTACCTTACAGTATCGAGGTTGATTTTTTTCATTTTGATCATTTTTACAGATGGTAGGACTCCCTGGACGAGTGATCAGCTCGTCGCAAGGCTCTACCTAAACATAGAACAACACAAACACAGAATAAACACATACACGTACCAAACATCTATGCCTTTGTGGGATTCGAACCCACGATCCCGATTTCTAAGCGAACGAAGACAGAACATGCCTTAGACCGCTCGGCTAACATGACTGGCGTATTCATTATCACAGGAGTGAAATTTTCATAAGAACATCGGGAAGAAATGGTGCCCAGGAATCGTTATCACATTCAAAATACATTGAAAACAAACAAAACTTACCCACAGAATTTATAGACTTATTGGCTATATCTGGATTTATTTTATTAGCTGAGATATCAGGCAGGTAACATCGCATGAAATATGTAGACCTATGACATATCAATAAATTTACTATCAAAAATTGGTTTGTGGTTCTCATTTTTTTGTACGTGAGTTAATGGCACTACTATTCTTAGCTATTATAGTTTATGGTGTCGATTTTGATATTAGTGGTGAGAAGAAAGAAGGAGTCATTGCTTATTTGATGGATTTCCCTAAGTTTTCCTGGGGAGACTGAGGAAAACCATAATAATCTAAATGAAGATATACTGTTGCCAAGCTGAAATCCTGATCGGATATCTTCCAGTAATTATGAGTCCACAACAACAAAAAATAATAACAAATTTAATGCTGGCCCTACTCAGTACATAAAACGAATTTATAGTCGAAAGTTACTTTGTGATTACTCAATAATTTTATATGTAAGATAATCTAACAGGTTTGTTAGCATATCTATAAAGGGCGAATCTGGCATGCAAATGCTTTTGAAGTCGAAAACCAGAGTGTTTTGGGAAAACATCTGTTCTGAAGCAGTGAGCTTCTCAGAGCAACAACTTCCACCAAGAGTTGCCTCCCTCAAAGTAAGAGGTCTAAACATTTCGCTTTTCACGATCATGAATTTACTAAGCAATTGTAGCCCTTAAATCACAAACGGCAATTTTGACAGTACCTTCATATATAATCAGCTTAGGTTTGGTATTGGGCCAATGTACTTCTGGTGTGTTGCTTACCTTAGATGTTAAATAGAATGTTAGTTGGTTAGTTATTAGAGAGGGTGGGTTTCCCCATGCACTTAGACCAGTATTGGTCCATTGTGCTTCCCTCTATGATATTCTACCAGTCTCTATACCCTACCGATATTGGTGCGTACCATCAGTCCCGACCGAGCCAGCGAGTTCGCCTCTACTGGCTTGGCGGTATCTATAATGCTTCCCCCATCTATCAGAGGCGTTAGAGACTACTGTTGGGCGGGAAATGTCCTGAACTTGGCTCAGTGACCTCCTTTGGAGATATGAGGTTCTTTTACGTGCCGTAAAGCTACGACACGGGACCCACGGCTTAAAGTCCCTCCCGGAGGACTTGTTCCCTGAACTTTTCCGCCCTTAAAAATTCCACGACCTCCGCCGGGTTTTTGAACCCGGGTACCACGAGTCATGAGGTGGGAACGTTGCCTCTAGACTACGGAGACTGCTCCAAATATAATGTTACGAAAGCTCTGCAGTTGTGTCAGAACAGCTAAAATTTCAAGGAAAATTTGCATTTGGCTGCATCCTCTTCACACAGCAAGAATGTGCATATGTCACATTGTGAATGTAAGAACGCTACTATCTCCTTCATCCATACTTACGACATGTAGCTTAGAATTTAATAATCTTAATAAAATAGTCATTATAATGCACCTAATTATAATGAACGGTTACAAAATGCACAACAGAAAGCCCGCGTTGTTCTACGCAAATAAATTGTCGCTGTGTAAACGTATTTTTGTGGCATGATCTTTTGGCTTTTCCCAGGCGATTTACAAGTGAAAAAAGGTTATCTTCAGTGTCATCATCTTCGTAGTTATTTTGCTCCTACAAGCTCTTTCGCGTAAAGCGTAACGCTACAGATCAGGAACTATTTCTGAAAAAGATTGAACAGGCTGGTTTGTCAGCTACAAGTCGAATTCGTTAGATTTATATTGATAATATTTATCATCAAACCCTTAAAAATTTTCCGACGATTCTCGATACAGATTATGGAGAGCGACAGTTTGTTTCCTTTTTCAGTTGCCGCCGTGCCGAGTTGACCCAGTTGGACTCCACTCCCCTCTAAGCGAATTTTAATTTAATTTTAGTTTCCTCTTTTATGTTTTCTGTACCTTTAGACAATGATGTCTTTTGTGGAACTTCAGAAATAAGAAGTTTTGTTTCACTCATGGAGCTGAGCTCTTCTGGAGGAGCCGCCAATTGTGCAGCTACTCAAGAACTTCCCAGCATTTAATGGAACCCGAAGGTTCATTGCCGTGTTCACAAGAGCCCTCCATTGGTCCTTATCCTGAGCCAGATAAATCCAATCCATACCATCCCATCTTAACTCTTTAAGATCCATTTTGATAAGTAGTTTTAAGAAGTGGTTCTTTCGCCTATTCAAAATCTTGTGAGAATCTGCAAGCCGATGACCATTTTTATATTTCATTAAGTTACTTCTAGGTTGGTGACCCCTCTTAAAGTCATTTATTCTTCTATACAAGTGGTTCAGCCACCTGCTCACGCTGGTTCCTCGCTCGCGGATTTTTCTACCCTGAAGATGGTGGCGATAATTTCCTCAGAAACGTCGGTTAACACAAGATCTACACGGCGCCACATCCAAGAACACGGCATTATTCTTATCTTCTTGCATGCAATAATAATCTTGAGCATACCACTTTGGATCATTTAGAATCATGGATCAGACAAACTCTTGAGCATACCACTTTGGATCATTTAGAGTCATGGATCAGGCACTTGCCATCACTTTCTCTCTTTACTACCTTCATGTACTCTTCTAGAAATGTTTCGGATAATTGAGACTGAGAGTGAATTAATGCACCTGTGAAGATAGATAGATAGATCAGTAATCTGTCAGATGACAGGTCCACAGTCTCTTCCAAAACAGTTCCTCCACTTAATGTGATCTTCTGTTTTTGGAAAGAGACTATCCAGGAAAAGTGATAATGTGGTAGTTTTTCCATTTGCTTTCCACATCGCAGTACAGCAGCCGTTCAAACCACTCTGGTCACGCTTGTTGTTATTTGAACCATCTCGAGCATCATTTGTTCTGTGCTTCAAGTCGCTGCTGATGACGCTGCTTCCGGCATCAGTTTTTGGTTTTTGGTGTCTCTCTTCGTCTGATGCCTACCCTTTGACCTGTCCAGCAAGGGAGGCCCTGCCAGTAGCTACGCTACCGCTGGTATAGCTCTCAGAGTCCTTGGCATACTCAAACCCCCTCACCACGATAAGGTGGAGACACCAACGAGGGGGTACCTGTGAAGGTATGCCCATAATTCTTTGAAAGCTACTGTCGGTAGAATTATTGTTATTGCGATCAGCTATACTAAAACTGCGAATTTGCGCCACAAATATTTAAGTATAACTGATGGTTACAGTAACAATGAATTTTTGAACTTTAAAACATACTGTCGTCCGGTCTAGAAAACCGAGATTAACGGCCGTGGGAATCCGTTGCGCTGATCACGTGACACCCTCTATCCACAAAAGTTGGCACTAACTTCGCCGACACGTGGCGGTCGCTCAGTCGGTATAGTTCGTTTGTGGACTAAAGGTCACGGAGGAAAACATATTGCTGTGTTGCATGGTAAATATCTATCCCTTCTGTATTCTAGCGTGTTATGTTTCAGGATAATACAATGTTCTTTGTTATGTTTAATACCATTATCCAAATCGATACCACTACGAAATAAAAACTATATATTACACGTGACTTAAAATCTATAAAGAAATTCATGTCTTCATCTCCACAGTCAACAGAATGTACACTAGACTTAAGTTCGAATCTGGCAATAAGGTTGAGATCAACTCACAGGGGTAGTTACGAAGAGTTTCATCTTCTGGGATATAAGGCCGTGTAGTCGGTTGAAGTTTAACCGACGTTTCAGAGGAACGCTTCGCCTTCATTTTCATGTTTCAAGAACAAACTAAGCAGAAAACCAGCATGGAACAAATAACAAGCAAACAGAAACGTCGGTTGACTTTCAAAGATTTACAGTTCTTTATATTCCAGATGATAGACCTCTTCAAAACGTCTTTCTAATATGTTCAACATTATTGTTTTTTGGGCTTGAATTGCAATATTAACGCAATAATTAGAAACAGTTACAAAGAAGTTATTCAAAGATTTCCTTAATTTGCAAGCCAGTGCTCATACGCTGTTCTAGAAGATGAATTGGTACTTATATTATTGCTTAATGTGCACAAATCTCTATTCATTACAATAAATTTCATATGTAGCATATTCAGTACAATAGTTCGTATCTTGAGCTATGCGCTACTTTTCTTTCATATTTTTTCTATGAAATTTTCCGCGGATGTAAAGGGAGCTATGCCTGGAAGATTGCGTCCATGCCCCATGCAGGGTTCCATAAGAAGTCTATCAACGGAACCCGGCGAAGAGGAAGATGACCTAAGAGCTAATCAGACTGTCCTTATCTTGTACGTTTGTCGTCTGTAGGCCTGCTGCTTGTTACGGAACACTGCACCGCACAAACCGCGTATATTTATTATGCAATTATATTACACACTTTCAGAGTTTCTTCCAGAAGTGTAATCTTGTGTCTGATGCACACGAACAGACTACAGCATAGAAACAGGAGTTTTTACTTCATTTTGAAACGAGCTAAATTAGTTTAATTACATCAAATTGTAACGTGGGCCATCATTAGTTAAGTGAAATACATCGAAGAATGGAAGTAATGAGTCTGTGACCTTTTGGAGAGTAAATACTTGCACATTCACTGAGTAACATGTAATTTGTTAAAAGGGAATGTACTCGCTTTAAGAAAGACATATTTTATTATGGCGCTGATCCTGTCGCTGCAACACCGGAACTTAGCAATTATGTCATGATAACACGTTTTCATGTGCCTTCAATGAAGTCTAATACAGCATCATCATTATTATCGTCTTCAGAGGTTGAATTTCATAGCCCGTTCCGTCCTCAATCATCAAACCGTCTTCTTTTTGGTCTTCCTGGATCACGTCTGCCTACCGGTTGATAATATTGTCACATATGAGGGTTTTATGACGAATAATAACGGGTTCTGGATTAAGTGATTGGATTTATTGGCACTTGTTTACAATTACAGTCAATTATAACAGCTCACAAGCAATGACTGTCTAAGACTCGCTCCATTCCTTACTGGACTACGAGTGTCTCCTCTTCCGCTGTGACTGTCTTGGTTCTGAATTACGAATCTGTCACTTCTTTAGCTTCCGCTGTCCGCAGGTTAACACTCCACAGCTGAACACTCAACTCTCTTACGAATGACGAATCCCGAACGACGGCTCGCGGCTCACGCTAACGAATGAACTGAACTAACTCTTTTATAGGCCGCGCCATAGCTCAAGCGGTTAGTCGCTGGCTTCCCACCGCGGCGGCCCGGGTACGATCCCGGGTTCTGGTCAAGAGGGATTTGTGGTGGACAAAGTGACGCTGGGGCAGGTTTTCTCCGAGTACTTCGGTTTCCCCTGCCAATCTTCACCCCACCAATTACTCCACAATCACCCTCACCTATCATCTGGGGCTGGTACAATAGGCCAGAAGTGGCCGCAGTACAAGGGACTTAGTCCCACCCCACTAGCAATAAAAATAACTCTTTTATAACTTCGGGGCGGACCGAATATATGTCTCAATGCCTTACAGTTCCTCTGTTATTCTGTTGTTCTGTGTTTGTCCTTTGCCGCGGGAACGTGCTTACCGAACCGTTGCCCAGCAATATATTAGTCTGGCTTGTCACGGATACGTGAGTTAGCGAGCTGTTGGCTAGTAAATAGGTTATTCGGGCTTTCAGGCGTCATGCCATTATATGAAAGTTGATTTGGAGCTCCCTTTTATGCATGCTCGTAAATATATAAGCAAATGTTTCTCCCGTATCTGCTTAATACGTGTATAAAAACAAATATTAACATCAGCTTCTTGACCGGAAAACAAACATGAATTTTACTTTCCTTTTAGAAAATTATTTAAACGGAAAATGTATTTATTTTTATGATGGTTAATTGAAGTCCTTTGCTCAGTATTCCGTTTACATTGCTTGTTCACATTCCAATATGGAACTTAACTGAATTTAACTATGGTAATGAGGTTGCCCTATTTCTCCCATCGCACGTTTAGCTAACAAAACAAAGCAAATGTAGAACATAAGCCACATCACAGGCATATCTGGAGTGATTTCTCTCTGCGCACATCACATTCTGCGCAGTTACCTAACCTGCGGTCATTATGAATGAAGACAGGCCACTAACTAAACAGAACACGTATTTCCACATTAAACTACATCTATCGGCACAAGTGTGCCAGAAAACCACACGGGTTTAGTATTACTGAGTATCTTGGCTTTGTTCATGGTCTGTCATTCTGTCTAGAATACGTCTCGGAAACTGAGTCCGATGCAGAGATATGGAGGCATCTTCTCAGTTTGATTATAGTAACTGAGTTGGCCCCCTCTGCCTGACACAACTGAAAGATGGTTCCCACCATCTCACCTGAAAACGGACTGGGATCCTGTTTCTGAAATGTCGTGTTTTGTTAGGAATATTAGATGCTGAACAAAGTTCAGAAAAGCAGGACTACTACCTGAAATACATGGGATTAAGAACTTTAAAACTAAATGCAGGGAGCACGCGGTAGCATTGTTGGTTGAGGCACTACGCTACAAGCCGGAAAGTCGCGGATTCGAGTCCCGATATGGTGAATTTTTCAATTGACCTAATCCTTCCAGACGCATTATGACCCTGGGGTGGACTCAGCCACTAACAGAAATGAGTATCAGGAATCTTCCTGGGGCTAAAGGGCGGCCGGCGCTTAAAGCTGACAACCTCACCGCCATCTGTGAGCCGATTATCTAGAAAATATAGGAGCCGCGAAGTCTCACAAACATATGGGCCCCCACGGTCTGTTATATGTGTAACCTTTTAAAACTAAATTTATTTAATAGAAAACATTTGAATATTGCCGACTGTGTAAGTAATATTTCTTGACTCATAATGCACAGTATTTATAGGCAGACTGTTTCAGTTCTTCTCCTCTCTCTCTCTCTATCTATCTATCTATGGCTCTACAGCACTTCGGACTTTGGCCTATTTTTCACTTTCTTTGATCTTTTACACAGTTGGTGGGAGTCTTTGGACGGGGATTAGCTTGTCGCAAGGCCTCTACCTACACACAGAATAACACAAACATAGAATAAACGAACACAGGTATCCATGCCTTGAGTGGGATTCGAACCCACAATCCCAGCTTTCGAGCGAGCGAAGAGAGTTCATGCCTTAGACCGCGCGGCCACTGTGATCGGCAGTTTTTTTGTAATTCGCTTAGTGGGGGGTGGAGTCCAACTGTGTCCACCCGCCACGGCGGCCACTGATTGGCCTATTGTACTTGCCCCGGCTGAATATGATGACGGAGAATTTGGTGGAATGGAGATTGGCAGGGGAAACCGAAGTACTCGGAGAAAACCCGCCCCAGCGCCACTTTGTCCACCACAAATCCCATTTGACCAGACCCGGGATTGAACTCGGACCGCCTCAATGGGAATCCAGCGACTAACCGCTTGAGCTATGGCGCGGCCGGCAGGTCTCCTTAAGGCGCGTCCTCATTACTCGTGCTCGTGCTCATCGGGAGACTTGCTGGCTTTTACTTGTGCTCGTAAATCTTCGTTCACACTACTTAAATTGTTCGCCAGGCTTCGGCGCGCGAGGATCCATATACAATTACTCGTAGTGTGTATAGGCCGTAGTCGTATTTTAATTTATTGGCTATAGTTTTGAATTAAAAATTAAAAATTTGCTTGGCTCGTGACTTGTCATATCGTCCACATTACTCGCGAGCATAGCGAGTCGCACGAGCCCGAGCACGAGTAATGTGGGCGCACCTTTATTTACATAATTAAACGAAAGTTTTGTTTTTCTAAATCCGTAACCCTTCGAGTGCAATAGGGCATGAAGATAGTAAAACTTCGGTGGCACACATATTTTTTCGCCCTGAGTAAAAATTTTGGAATTCCCGATATGTTTTTCGAAAAACAAGTAGGCCTATTTAACGTAATTTCTCTTACTTATATCGATTTGTCTTTGACAATCGTTTTAGATGATTAATTCATGCGGATTTTTTTTTGTTTTGGGGCAGTAATGAAGGTTACATAGTCAAAAATATTTTTAACAAAACATCTAAGTGCAATAAGACAGTTAATGTAGCCTATCACTGAAGCAAAAGCAATAGTTGAAGTAACGAAACGCGCGGATAANAGTTTTTCAGGTAGAGGCCTTGCGATGAGCTGATCACCCGCCCAAGGAGTCCTACCGAATGTGTAAGATATAGAAAAAAACACAAGTGAACGGAGGAGTTCATGGAAGTAGGCCTAGGACCACTGGGGCTGTAGTGCCAAAGAAAAAAAAATCAGTGATTCCAAATATCAAATTTGTTGTCTGCCGCTTAATATTTTATTTACCGGGCATTTAAAGCTGTTTCGTGTACTTTATATTTTATGTTACTGTAGCACTTTATAGGGATGTAGGCTTATTGATATCAGTCTGGAGAACGGCTGATTCTTTGTGAAGATACTTTTGTAGTAGTGAAAAGTGAACTGGCTGTCAGATTTTATTCTAGCACAAACGTTTGTTTTCAATTTAAACTATCTTTAATAAGACTACAATTTGAATAAACAAATCGTTTGTAGGGCTAATTACCTGTCTTTGTATGTGCATTCTACCGAGAGTTTTACAGGTAAAAAATTTAAAATCGACATTTAAAAAATTAAGAGGCATATTATTTTTGTTCTAACCAAGCTAACCCACGGAAAGCGTGCTAATTTTCCCTCTTGCTTCTCTTTCTTATACAACACAAGGTTTTCATATCATTTCCATTGTCACTTATACAGGGTGTGTGGGAAGAATAACAACGGGTTCTGGATTAGATGATTGGATTTATTGTCAGTTTACAATTACAATCAATCATAACAGCTCATAATCAGTGACTGTCTAAGACTCACTCCATTCCTTTCTGGACTATGAACGTTTGCTCTTCCACTGTGACAAATGACGGTTTCTCTCTTTTTCTGTATTATCCGTTGCCACGGGAACGTACACGTCTGTCAATCCGCGGCAACTCTTTGACCACCACAGTATCCGTTGCAGTGAGAATCCGTGTTTACAGAACCGTTGTCTAGCAAATGGACTTCCGCTTCCGGCTTTCAGGCGGTGTTTACCGAACCGTTGCGTAGCAGTGGTCATATCCCTCACAATATAGTTCAATCGGTATTTTTCGTTAGGGAAGTTTATACGGCGAAAAAGTGATGTAAAAACAATTTTACAGAAAAATTGAAAAAGAAAGACGAAAATAATATAATCTTTTAGATGATCTAGATAACATGTCTTTAAGAAAGGTGTACAAATATTATTCGGGTTGTGATGCAGATTGTGGTCTGATATTTTTCGGAAAGTTTGTATTAAATATTAGACTATGCTACTACCAGATCTACTGACGTATAGACATTTCAATATCTGAATGCAACTAAATAACCGTAAATGTATCATAATATTGTAACGTGTTTACGTTACTGAAGACGCCGTAGAGATGGTTAATTGGTTTATTTAACAATCTTCCGATAATGGCTACAATTACTTATCACACAGCTGCGGGGTTTCACACTTTATAACCCTAATCGCATTAATCTGTTAACACTGTTGCGGGGTTTCACACTTTATAACCCTATCGCAAATCAGTTCACTCTGTCTTCAGTAGTCTACACGTTTACAGTAGGGGAGCTTTGTATCACTGTATCACACGCTCCCAATTACACAATCACTCACACGTCCGGTTCTTCTTTCCGCGACGGCTGCTATAGTAGAACTCTGCGGTAGCCACATTAGGACTGACTGACTCAGTACAACTGAAGTCGCCGACTGCTACAGTAGAACTCGCTGGTAGCCACATTAGAACTGACTGGTACCAGCTGTGCAGCTCACTTATATAGCTGCAGTGCTTGCCGGTTGCGTAATGAGTGCCACGTCATCCTGTTACGTCACCGCTGTTGATTCGCCTTGCATAGTTACCCGGTTACGGGGCTCGGCTATCTTCGGCTCCGCTCGGCTCTCTTCGGCTCCGCTCGTGACGTCACCGCGCATAGCTGCCAGGATGCGGGGTGATTACTCGCCTATTACGCGAGCGTTACGTTACCGCTGAGGGGTGGGAGGGGAGCGCTGACTCGCCCGCCGCGTCACTGCTGGTGTGCGGGGGGGGGCTCGGCTTTGCGCAACATGTCACACTATAATTTTAATTCCTTCCAGAGACGGAGAATTCAATTATGGTTGATTTATTAAGCTATATTCTACAATTTCAATACCAATAATTAATATGTAATATGTAGATTTCATGTTGCTGACAAGAGTGTTCTCTATATTGCAGTTGTCCTGACCTTTATTCATGCATCCACATAAAAGTTATCTACTCTATTGTGCCTTAAGAATAAGTTTTGCTGTAAATCTGTATTGTAATATTAGAAAACATTACGGTATCTGGTACGTAAGGGTTTAATCATTGGAATGGGTATTTAATATACAAATTAGTTACATTTACTATATCGTTAGGGCAGGAATATTCTTGAGAATCTGTTAATCCGCCAGCTGCTTAAGAAATTTAATGCACTCTATGGAACTCGAAGGGTCCTCTCAATAGTCCGACATTGGACCGTAACCTGAGCTCTTTGAATTCAGTCTATATGGGCAAACGCTATATATTTAAAATCCATTTTAATTTGCCTCCAATCTAAGGCTGCCCATACACGTACGAGTCCTGCTCGGCGAGGAGCCGTGCTCGGATTAATTTCACCACACACATATGAGCGTGGCGACCCACACACGGACGAGTTTGGCTCATTGGAACCCGAGCCGAGTCGGACTCGCGAGCCAGACTCGTACGTGTATGGGCCCCCTTAGATTTGCGTTGTAAATGGTCCTTTCACTTCAGGTTTTCCAATTAAGATTACGTGTTCATTTCTTATTTTTCCCGGACTTGCTATGTGCTCATCCATTTCATGTTCCTAACCATCCTAATAATATTTTGTAACACAAATATATTATGAAGTCGGTCACCAGCCGAGCGGCCTAATGCTTGTACTGTCTTCGTTCGCTCGGAAGCTGGGATCGTGAGTTCGAATCCCACACAAAGCATGGATGTTTGCTTTGTGAATGCGTTTATTCTGTGTTTGTGTTGTCTTGTGTTTAGGTAGCGGCCTGAGAAATCAGCCATTTGCTCGAAAATGGGAACAAGAGGAGAGAGAGACATATTATGAAGCTCCTCATTACAGACTTTTGTCGATCTTCCTGTTGAATATTCTGTCAGTAAACTCTTTGGCAGTTGTTTCTAAAGTTACGGATCTAAAGTGATATTGTTACACAAGATAAGAAACTCTTATTCATGATTGTACCGGTTTTCAAACGTGTTTAAATAATTTTATTGTTCGTAAACCTTTCCAACAGATCACTGAAAAGTATTTGTATTTTGTACTTTTATAATTCATTGCTTTAATTCTTTTAATTATTCTCTGACGTTCCCGGGGTTTCTGTTCATTCGTGTTTATTATGCAGATACAGGGAAGTTGCTCTGTTTCACTTCCAGAATTAACTTAGAAATCGAGATTTCTTAAAGCAGGATTTGAGTTTCTCACAGCGGTGATTGGAAGAGTTATATTTTCTGGAATATAAGGTAATGTAACCGGGTCACCCTATCACTGGTGGACATAAATACAGAGACCTGGTTCTCCAGGCTGGGAGTTCGACGCAAGGACGACGACCTCGCTCTGTAAAAAAAAATATTATTGCGAAAACCAAAGAAGTGAAAAGAGGAAAGTCGAATTGGACAAATCTGACAGAATCAGAAAGGGATGCTTTGCCAATGATGGTGATGATGATGATGATGAATCTTTCGTATATTTTAATTTCTTAAACTTTTACACTTGTGAAACTTCTATTTGTGCATTAGTATCAAATAGTAGCTTCCTTTTTCGTGATGCAATTTATAATCTGTTTTACCTTCAGGAATCTGTGTAAAAAGCAGAAGAAGTGTAAATTTACGTGATTTCCTTTCGTGTCTTGTCATTATCAGTCAGATATGTCCACGCAAAAAGTAGCGGATGAGCATAATGAAAAAGCGGAGAATGCTGGAATTTATTTCGTAAGCCACGAGTCAGAATATCAAACTTCCCGACTGCCAAAGTCCAACGACTTCTGACCCTCATGTATCAGGCTAGGCAGATTTAGAAGTCAAATGGAGAGCGACAAATGATGCAAGTGTCATGCTGAATACATATGTATAGAACTGAAACCGACGGATAGGTAAGGTTACTGGGGCCATGTGCTTAGACAAACTGCGTCGTACCGCTGATAAGAATTTGTTTGTGTCTTACATTGTTTGATTATTCTATAGGATTATGCATTTATTTACGTTATTTATTATGGAAGGAGATTCAGTGCTGATTGTGAATGGCAGACACAAAACAAAGCGAATTTTTATTATCATCTCCTTTCTCTCGTCAATTTTGAGTGTTTATGCCCATAATGACGCATAGACTTCTTATTCTTCGTCTTCTGTTAGTTCGAGGACTGAGTCACGAACATTTCCCAGAATACAAGAACTGTTGTGCCCATTTTAAGGGGATCTCCTGGTCTTTTCTGGGATCATACTTCCTGCGGAACCTCCGGTTCAGGAGGATGTAAGCCACTGTTGTTTGGGGATAGGGAATCAGTAGCGTTTATCGGTATACAGTGAACACTCGTTATAACGGAATAATAGGGATAGTAGAGAGGGTGTCAGTTCTTGCCGATATCTGCTATAACTGAGTGAAGGGTTGTTTATGGAAGCACGCCACAGTATAGCCAATAAAGATAAAAAGTACAATTTTCCCTGTGCTTAACTAATTAAACACTACGCCATGAAGGCTTATGAGAAAGTGAATGTATAAATTCATGTTTTCTTGACCTCGGCACTAGTTGCAGGTGGGTGGTCAGGTTTACGGCCCGGCCGATTTACTCCCGGAGAAAGAGCCCCCGATACCAATTTGATAAGAAGTTGGGTGGAAACCAGAGCAGGTCTGGACGGCACGAAATAAGAATTCTTGACCCTACCGGGACTCGAACTCCGACCCCTCGGTCGTTCAGACCGTAGACAGTCGCTATACGACTGTGCTGTCCCGGCTCTCATAGTATAGGCCAGTAAGTGCAATAGACATAGAAACACAATGTGATTAAATAAAAGTTGTTATATTGTAATTATTTTTATTTTAAATAATTTTCTAACTACAAAATATTCCTAGTGTCTCAGCATCTCTAAAAATTCACAGTTGTACACAGCCAAACCTACGTTTTATTCGGGTCCACTATAAAGAGGGTTTGCTGTGATATAATGTTATTACATTCACGGAGTTGAGTCTGGCTTCAAAAACAAATAGTCACTCAGCAAGACGAGATATTTTCCGAGTTTTTATGGAAACCAAAGGTTCATTATCGTGCTCACAAGAACCATCACTACTGAAATGTTCCGTCCCGTTCGAAGCCCTGTCTTCTTTCCGTAACATTTTTCTTTACGACGAAGAATCTATAAATCCCACAAACCTCCAAACTGGAGGTTCACCCATTGTCGGCTGTCACCGATTGCTGAGGTATAGGCTTACTATAAGATATGAGATTATGGACTAGATCCAACTGGCTGAGGATAGGGACGAGAGGCTGATCTTGTTGAACAAGGCTCTAATATGTCGGGTTCCATAAGGGACAGAAAATTCCTTTACCAATTGAGTACCAATTCTTAAGGAGGCTGCATGAAACTGTGTCATTAAAGTACAAATGAGCCTACACTTTTAACACACAATAGAACTAACAGATTAAATGTTGATGTGAACTGTTGTAATATCTGTGAAATCTGCCGCATTGTTTGTAAATCGCGTTATTTAAGCTCCTGATGTCTGATTCAGCAATAAATGAAGATGTTAGATTTGTGGTTTTCACGGCGGTGACTATGAAGAATGTTGTCTTCTGGGATGTGGCTCCGTGTATATCCTGTGTTAACCGACGTTTCGGAGGGACGTATCGCCTTCAGCGTAGAAAAATCCTCGAAAGAGGAACCAGCGGGAGCAGGTGGCTGCAGACTGCTCTACCCTGAAGATGGAGGCGATATGTTCCTCCGAAACGTCGGTTCATACAAGATCTACACGGCCCCACATCCCAGAAGACGAAATTCTTAATAAATGAATATTTTAGAAGTATTCCATTAATTTTATAGCATCCAAATATGTACACTTGCATTAACAAGTTTATATTTGATGTGTTTGTACTAGATTCTGATAGATTCTTCTGAAGGAAACATTTTGAGTACCTGGAAAGCTGTAGTTTAATTTCTGCGCCCATCCAAATCCGAGCCTTCCGCAAGGTTCTAAGAACAGATTCTAGAAGATACACCAAAATCTTCTGAATTGTGAGCGTTAAACGAAGTTTATGTAAAGTATGCCCGACTATTTCTTCGCTGGCTCTACAGTCTCCTTGGGCCCTGGCCTCTGATTTTCTGTTTCATGATCATTTTACAGACGGTAGGACTCCTTGGACGAGTGATCAGCTCGTCGCAAGGCCTCTACCTACACTCAGGACAACATAAACACAGAATAAAGACTTGCACATACCAACCATCCATGCATTTTGTGGGATTCAAACCCACGTTTGCGGCTTCCGAGAGAGCGGACAGTACATGCCTTAAACCGCTCGGGTACCGTGACCGGCACACCCGATATTAGCTGAATATATATTGTTAATTAGCCTGGTTAATTGTGTTTTCTGCCAGAATATTCCCAGTTATTTCTTCCGGTTCAGTACAGCGTAGCTGCTATTTAAGCAGCAGCACACTAATGCCTGCACAGTGTAGGAACCCACAATTCTATGATCTCTACATTCCTGCGATTTATGTCTGCAAGACATTGCATCCATCACGTTTGTTTTACATCGATAGTGTTCTCTTCACAAGGTATACATAGTCACTTCTCCAGTTCTGGCTCGTTCCCATTCTGTTAGACTCTGGGAGAAACCCCCGGCTGCTTCGTGCGTAACTTTCAAAGCATGAAACTACGCCGAAACTAATTTACTCAGATTCCTTCTGGTGTATTGTGTTTTTAAATCCTTCATTAATTTCGTTATTTATTCCTCATCAATTGTGTTAAGAGCTGAGTCAACTAAATAACATTCGAATGAGGCCCATAACAATACTGTGCTTGCTAAGCCTGCAAGCTACAACAGTAATCAGTCATGCACATGAGCTATATCTGACTTTTTCTTATTATTCTTATTATTATTACTTGATTTATCTTTATTTGTGTATTTGTCTGAATCCATCTTTACTCTTGTTTATTTTATAATTGGTCTTTGGATTGTTGCGCAAGAACGTAAATAAATAAACAAATGAATTAAATTATTCTTATTTTATTTATATATTTAAATTTTGAATTGTTTCTCGCGGTCATCTTTCATGTTAGCTATGGCTTTTCTAGTTGTTAAATTAGTAATTTTATTAATATTTTTTTCCTTTGTGACTTAATGATAACTATAATTTGTGTTCATGGAAGCATTACAATTTTCCAAATGCAATAAATTGCTTTGTTTCTGTATTCTGTTCGTGTGTGTTTTGTTCCTTTCGTTTATTCGTGCTCAATTTCTAATTGTCCCTTAGGCTCTTAAGATAGCACGTAAACAAATAAGAACTGAATTGAATTTACTTGTCCTTTACTTAATGAACTTCATAACTTGTACTGTTCTCTTCTGGAATGATCAAGTCAAGTAGGATGAGATGGGCAGGGCATGTAGCACGAATATGGGAGAAGAGAAATGCATATAGGATACCGATTGGAAAGGCAGAAGGAAAGATACCACTGGGAAGACCAAGGCATAGGTGGATGGACAATATTAAAATAGATCTTAGAGAGATAGAATAGGATGGTATGGTTTGGATTAATCTGGCTTAGGATAGGGACCAGTGGACGGCCCTTGTGAACACGGTAATGAACCTTAGAGTTCCATAAAATGCTGGGAAATTCTTGAGTAGCTGCAGATGTGGGTTCTCCTCAAGAAGGGCTCAGCTCCACGAATAAGTTGAAGCTTTCGGTATCTCAGTCTGTAGGCATCAAAGGATAGAATTACTCGAGATCAGTGATGGATGGAACTGAGAGTGGCTTAATTTGAAATACTGACCCGGTACTTGCTGGGAGGAATTGAGGAATATCACGAAATATGCCCCGGCCTAGTTTAGAAACCGGCATTACCCAAACACAAATACAAAATGTTATTACTTGGCGAACTTTCTTAACATATTATAAGAATGAGTAAAGAATAAGGGGTTCTGAACAGAAAGTGTGTAGCCCACTTTCCCTATTGTACGTATTTTTGTCTTCATATCTTGAGCTGAAAATCTCGTAATTATCCGAGCAATATAAGTTTGCCAATGCAGTGCAATTATCAATCACGTTTTGCGTGCTTGGCACGTGGCAGACGGTCGTACGATCAAATTCTAATCCAATAACAAATTGTTTATTTACTGCAATTTTGAATATGTCATGTAATTCTTTTTGCTTTCCATGTTAAATTATTCGCTTATAACCTCAAAGATTCGCATTGTCAGCATATTTATAACTGTAGAACTACAAATTTTATATGGGACTTTCATAAATATATATACGGTTTATATCCACAGCAAATCCACCTCATCTAATTCGTTCGTTATCACCATTAAACCAACAGTTAAATGTACATTTTATGGAGCAGCCATATTCTTTTACACTGTACGTAGAAATTACTGTAATAAAACTACATATTTTTCGAAGGTACAACATTTCAGCATTTTTAAATTTAATGACACTACTGTTATTTCTGTTTCATCTAAGTAATAGTCTGGAATAGTCTCATATCAAAAGGCAGGTAATTTGACTAGTTACTAGTTGAACGTGGGGATATGAACACAACACGGTTATTTCATAAACTTGTCTTCTTTTCTCAAGCAAGAACGTAAGCTAATAAGCGAGTCCCAAGATTGGTACCATAAGTCATCAAACGTTTCAGCCGAGTAAGTAAGATTTCTTTTTATTGTTTGGTAGGCCTTGACCCAGAGGTCGGCTATTTTATCTTGAGATTTTATGGCTTTCTTCAGTCCGTTGAAAACCTTCTGGAATAATACTGAAAGTAGGCCACGGTCGCTTTCTTCACGTCATCTTCAATTCGTTACCGAATAATAGTCTTACCATTCGACACTCCGAGATACATTTAACAATAAATTTATATGCACTGTAAGTACTATATTTTTCGTAAGCACATTTCTCTTTGCAAGCCCTTTCATTATGCTCCGCTTAACAAATCAACATACTGTTTTTCATCTAGCTAAGCAATGGAGGAATCTAAGAAAATTTATTATTCCCTTGTATGTAAAAAAAGGTAAAATGTAAAGTTGCCCCTCTGCTCAACGAATTAAGAACTACGCCATGAAGGCGTATGGGGGAGTGGATGTATAGATCGACATTTTCTTGACCTCGGCACTAGCTGGAGTGAGTGGTCAGCTTCACGCCCCCTGGGAAAAAGCCTCCGGTACCCAATGGATAGGAGATTAGGTGGATCCCAGAGCCGGTCTGGACGATCTGGTGAAGAGAAAATTCTTGATTCTGCAGAGACTCGAACTCGGACACCAATCGTCCAGGCCATAGCCAGTCGCTATACCGACTACACTAGCCCGGCTCCTTCCCCTTGTATATATACTTACATGGATGTCTATATAAATCTGGGACAGAGATCAAACAATAAATTGGATGAGTTGTTGAGTGGATTAAGTTTTTCTTATGCTCTTGAAGATACAAATTTACAGATCTCACACGTCGGGTCGAAAACACAGTCCATGGGACAATATGCATGCCACTAATTTCCTCAGCCCAGCGGCCTCCGAAGTCTAGAGGTAACGTTCCCACCTCATGACTCGTAGTACGCTGGTTCAAATACCCGGCGGAGGTCGTCGAATTTTTAAGGGAGGAAAAATTCAGGGAACAAGTCCTCCGGGAGGGACTTTAAGCCGTGGGTCCCGTGTCGTAGCTTTACGGCACGTAAAAGAACCTCATACCTCCAAAGGAGGTCACTGAGCCAAAATTGCGGACATTTGCCGCCCGACAGCAATCACTAATACCTCCGGTAGATGGGGGAAGCATTATAGATACTTCTCAGCCAGTAGAGCCGGTCTCGCTGGCTGGGCGGGACTGATGGTAAGCACCAGTAACGGTAGGATATAGAGACTGGTAGAAATCATAGAGGGAAGCACAATGGACCAATACAGGTCTAAGTGCATGGGGAAACCCACCCTCTCTAATAACTAACTAACTAACTAATTTCCTCAGCCCAGTGGCAAAGTCTCTTTTCTTCTCGCTCCCATTTCAGGGCTGATTTCTCAGTTTCATGATCATTTTACAGACGTTAGAACTCATTGGACGAGAGATCAGCTCGAAGCAAGGCCCCTACCTAACCACAGGACAACACAAACAGAATAAACGTATATACATACCAAACATCCATGCCTTTTGTGGGATTCGAACTCACGATCCCAGCGTCCGAGCGAGAGAAAACAGTTCATGCTTTAGACCGCTGGGCTATCGTAACAGGCAGTGGCACACTTAATATGCAAATATTCTTGAAGTTATTTGCAGGCCTGATGTAAACGTCATTTAAAATTTGCTTTTCGTGAGCAGCAGGAAACCTACTGTCTTTTCAGCACGAACTTGTTTAGTGTGATAGAGTTACATGTTCTGATGTCCTGCTGAATTATCTAACGATGAAGCATGAGAATCTATTCCTTTCATCACTGTTTAATTAAAATTGGAGATATCATAATGCACATTTAACACTGATGACAAATCTATAGCTTATCTCAGAATATACTTTGGAGGTTTTTAAACTTATTTCCTAACTTCTGTTGTTCAGCATCCTGTTACAAATCTTTAATTAACGTCTATATATATCACAGTCCGTCACTAATGCAACAATTGTTCCTTTTTTCCCTTCAATTTCACCATTTAACACACATGTTTCGGCCATAGATGAACATCTTCAGGTGTCTCAATGTATCGAAAATGCTACACTGCTCCAGTGTGCGCTAAAACCACGCACTGCAGTCCACATAAAATAAAATCCGTTAAAATTTTGTATTAACATTTTTCTCATTACTTTAGTAAAATCCTATTCCACCCAGAAACGGCGTCGCCCACTTGTTTAGAGCTCTAAACATTGAGACACCTGAAGATGGCCATCTATGGCCGAAACATGTTGTGTTAAGTATTAAATTGTGAAATTGGAGGAAAATAAAAGGAACATGTGTTGCATTTTTTATGTACTGTGATATACATAGATGTTATTTCTTAAACCTTCTTTCCGAACTAAACACTAAGAATGTGCCTGCTTACTAGCCACACGAATATAAGAATATATATATATATATATGTCGGTCTCTAAAGATATAGTTACTTTTTAATCAAAATACGTATTCGGTCCCAATGAACTTGGGTTCAGAAGTACAATCCTAGATTTGTAGGTCTGTAAGACCTGAAATCCATTCATTCCGAATGCACAAAAGGATTATGTGTGATTCTACAGTGCATATAAAATATACCATTAATTTTATTTCAAGTTCCGAGTTGGAAATAACGGGATTTTGGTGTTATTCAATTTCAGTGAATACACGTTGTAAATATCCATTTGAATTACTGTAACACTAAAAAAAAAGAAGCGAGAACACGTTATTTTTATGACGGTGCAAATGAAATAATTTTCAGTCCTTTGAATAGGATATCCTCCACTATGGAAATAAAGTTATTATGCTAAAATAAATTGATATTAGGCCTCACTGTTTCTGAAAATTACAGTGATATGAGCGAAAGCGTGGAAGTATGTGAATACATTGTGGAGATAAAGAACGCTGGACCATGAAGCATTGCCGTCCCTAGCTGCTTGGTTGATAGATATATTCACTGCTTAATAACATCCATGGCACCTGAAACTACTTATTCTATCATACGTTACAAATTAAAACCATGTAAAAATTCTCCAACCAACCGGGAGGGGGGAAATTTTGAAAAATTTCCTGTATTATTTTTTATTTTAGTCAGAATAGACCACTACTGAAGCCAGTCACGGTAGACGAGCAGTCTAAGGCATATACTGTCTTCTCTCGCTCGGAATTTGGGATCGTGGATTCGAATCCCATACAAGGCATAGATGTTTGGTGTGTGTACGCGTCTATTGTGTGTTTGTGTTGTCCTGTGTTTAGGTAGAGGCCTTGCGACGAACTGATCACCTGCCCAAGGAGTCCTACCGTCTGTGAAATGATCATGAAACTGAGAAATCAGCCCCATGTTCCAAAGTGGAAGCAAGGGGAAGACAAAAAAGGAAGGCCACTACTGACCTATTGTTGCAGCCCCAGATGATAGATGATGATGATGATGATGATGATGATCTTGATTGTGAATCAACTGGTTGAATGAAGATTGGCAAGGGAAACCGAAGTACTAGGAGAAAACCTGCCCCAGCACCACTTTGTCCACCACAAATTCCACTTGAATAGACCCGGGGTCGAACCCGGGCCTCGGCAGTGGGAAGCCAGCGACTAACCGCCTAAACTACGGCGCGGCCTCAACCTATTAATTTTTTTTCCTTGGCACTACAGCCCCAGCGGGCCAAGGCCTACCTCCATGAACTTCTCCGTTCACTTCGGTTTTTCTAGATCTTACACATTCGGTAGAACTCCTTGGGTGGGTGATCAGTTCGTCGCAAGTCCTCTACCTGTACACAAAAACAGAAAACGCACACAGACATCCTTGCCCTGAGTGGGATTCGAACCAACGTTCTCGGCTTCCGAGCGAGCAAAGACAGTGCATGCCTTAGACCGCTCGTCTACCGTGACCCGACCTATTAAATTACTCCCCCATATTTCTACTATTTGTATAAGACTTTTCACTATATATATATATATATAGTTGCTTACACGGTTAAGAGAACACTGATTAGTTCATCTCTTTCAAATGCCCACCACTCTCTGGCTTAGTGTGTACACAGCTTTTTACAGTTCTTCTTCAGTTTATAGTCTATCAAATGTTCCGCCTATAATGCAACAATCAATAACATTGATTCACACTTTAATATCACAGAGTGGTCTTGAAGATATTATGCAAAACTATTAAAATGTTAAAATATAAATGCATTATTATAATGCTAATATTTCGGCCTTATATGACCATCTTCAGGCTTGTGCTTATGTGAGGAAGTTCTTCATGCTTGTCGGCCAACAAGAAGGCGGTCTTAATGAACTCCATCCACGACAAAGTGCATAGTTATGTAAGCAGTACACTAATTACAGAATTTTTAAGAATGTCATATCATTAAGAATGACTCCTAAATTCCTCTCTTGTCTCCTGTCAAAATAAAAGAAAGTGGTCTTAAAGAATAACAATGCTGTCGGTGTGACATAAACTTCAACTCTTGAATTAGTTTATTGATTTTAATGAAATTTTCTATAGAAATTATCCCATTAGAGATCATCCGAATCTCACGATTTTTAATATTCTATAATCCTTAATAATAACATGGCTGACACACGAATTTATTCGGTGCGGGCGACACTAGTGACACTTAATCCAAAGTCCATAAATTACGTATAGTAACAGAGTTTTGAGAAATGTGAAAATGTAAAGCCCAATTTCTTGTAGAAGGCAAGACAACAGACTGGCAATTTCACAGAACCTCTATTTAGATGTCAGTTTGATGACGATAACAATTGAAAGCAATGGAGCTATGTGAAATTATGTAAGCAGGTAGACCACAAATGTGTCTGAAAAATTTGTATAATATTTTTCAGCAGTCAAAACTTGGCGAAAGTGCGAAATATTAAAGTTGGGTCTGATAAATTTAACTTGGAGTGTACATATAAATTCTTATCAATATTGCAACTACTGTTACTACTACTACTACTACTACTACTACTTCTACTTCTACTACTACTATTATCATTATTATTATTACTATTACTATTATTATTATGTTCTGTAACATATTGTGACGTGGACGGCGCAACGCTCGGTAAACACCCTCCCTCCACGGTAACGTAACAGGGGACACCGCAGTTGCTACGCAGCAGTAAACAACTCTCGGCAGCGTTGCCCAGCAACGCCTTTGTAAACACGGCGTCACGCAACAGGGGAGCCCGTGCAACGACTGTTGCTAGGCAATCGGTAAACACGACGTTACGCAACAGTGGTACCTATCACATAACTGTTTTCTGTGTTGTCCGTGCTGAGCCTAAATAAGGAGTAGCGAAAACTATTCAGTAGTGAGTGAGTAGAGAGTATCGAATAACCAGTTAGTTGCAGTCTACCATTCGCCGGAGTGAATGGAAGTAGAAGTGTGATACTGCAGATGTAAGCAGTTGTAAAATTGTAAACTGTGTAATTGTGTAAGAGCGAATGTGCAATAAATTCGCTACATCCAAGACGGTGTGAAGTTATTTGTCGCGTTACATATACCCAACACGTGACAATATTTTCAGTTACAAGAAAAATCTGTCGCCTTTAGTGTTCGATCATACTGATAACTGCGCATGAGTCGAGGCTAGCCAACCAGCTAACTGGATTTTATTCTTTGGATATAAATTTACATTATCTGAACAATAAATTAATTAAACTCATGTGGATGCGAGTTCGAGTACCTCCGCTATGACTCTGCGAGTCGTAGGAGGCGACGAAAAGGGAAGTCTCAAATTTGAGAGAGTAATATATAGTCTCGAGTACCAAGGGTCTCGGACCCGAGAAAGACTGCCCTGGCAAGGACCAGCAGCATATACAAAAGACAGGCCCGTCCTCTCGTCAGAGAGGGCGCCCACAAAAAAACAAGACCTTAACTGTCGAACCGTAATAAAGATCTGGTCGCAAGCCCCAAATGCCGAGACAGACTGGCCGACTGACCGTCTGTCGTAAAATAAGACTCAGACTCGGTACTTAATTAATGATGCAAGATTTATAGGCCTGGAAGACTGAAATCGACATATGTGCCTTTTGAGCTCTATTTAATTTTCTAGATCAGAAAAAATTATACACATCTCTGGTGGAATTACAGATGCTCCATAATCTAAATCCTTTTTCTACTGTTATTAATATATCGAAGAACGAGGTGCCAGCATATTATAATAATTCATGAAAGTGATGACCTACATCCTAAGCTTTGATAAATGGGGCCCTCTCAGAATATCTGAACAGTATTCAGTATTCGCTCTTCGGTGTTTTAAGTTCTGTACAAGAATATAGATCTGCTGCGTGTCGGAATTTTGATAAACCCACATGTTACGAGACGATAGCCCTTTAGTTTTACATATTCGCAAAAAAAAGAAAAAGTTCAAAAGATGTGACATTTACGTCAGCCCTTTTATCTGACCATCTCTACGTATGTAACGTCTCGAGAGACGCTGAATAGGTTTTAATAAATTTCTATATTACGGCGTTTTCATTAAATTCCTAATTACATATCAATTTCGGTTAAAATCCTACGAAGTCAACGGCTCTCAGCATGAAGATATACTTGCCTTTCTGCTCGCACCTCAGGTGTAACATATTACATATTTACTGTAGCGAAAATGTTAAAAAATTCGAAGGAAACAGACATTGTATTCAACTCATATTTTCAGTACGCTTTGCGATTTTTGAGGCAATTAAAAAGAGACCGAATTAGCCAGGATTTTTACGGTATGAATGAATTTCCTACTAATTTTGCGCGTGTGTTTGTGCGTGTATGTTACCAGCTTCAAGGTTGGCAATTCAGTTTTGGATCTAATTGTAAAACCACTCGCCATAACCAACAGTTTTGTGTGAAAAAATAAATGTTTTAGCGTATTTGTTCTCCTCGTTAATCAGTAGCGATTGTGTCATCAATTTTTGAGGACCGTAGTTAAACTTATCGAAATTATTAAAATTCAAGTTCATTAACATCTGTGTCACTAGGACACAAAAACAAATATAACGAAACAATAAAAAGAGGCATTATAAACTGATACCCCACATTATAGTAGAAATTCTGATGAATAGAGATATGTTATTTGTTTTGATCACAGCTCAATAACTGATCACGTGCTTCCACATACAGCATGCTGATGTATTCGTAACACTTTAGACCTACAGATTGCTAAATACATAGTTTTTTATATATTTTCTCTTTTCATCACGAATGAATCGAGATAACAGCTGTCAGAACTGTACATATTATACGAGCATTTTATGTTTATCTCTTATGAAATATGACACATGATCAAATTGATTTTCGAGTAGAGATTGTTGACCTATCTCTACATAGTTCGTAACCCTTCGATGTTGATAGATCATCAGGTGGATTTCAGACACACCGCTTATCATCAAAATAGGTCTCACAGGAATGAATCCGGCTGGATCACAGCGAATGCAACTCGTGTAATAATGCTATGAGCAGAGAGGGAAATGACAGTATAGTGCAATCTATTCATGATCACTAAAATGTAACAAGAGTAGTGAAAATATACTATAGAGTTCATTTCAGTGTCTTTTTACAGCACAGACTTTTATGACAAATCCGAGATGATGCATCAAAGCATCCTCTCCATACTTCTTATCACGTTTGTGTAAGAATACACCTAGACGTAAAACCACGTAATTATAAATATTTATCCGTCGTGGTACGTACTAATACAGGTGCAAGCAGTTCTCCCTACTATATGAACCCATCTCCGCATGGAGGAGAGAGGAATTTGTGACCATGAGTCCCTCAAGTATTAGCCTGAACCTGCTAGGCACGATATACAGGGCTTCAGTAAATGGTTAAACGGCTGAAGTAAAGAATACAGATCAGAACAAGGTCGATGTTCACAAGAATTTTCAAAATTTAAAAGAAATTTTAATACAAAATGTTAATAGATTTTATTTGATTTAAATTAAGTGAACTACAGCGTGTGTTATTTTAGTGCATACCAATTGACTACGAGTATGACGTTTTAAACCATGAAGCGCGCAGTCACATAAGCGACGAATGGACAATATTAGTTCAGTGTAGCAGTTTTAGCATAGTAAGACACCTGAAGATGGTCATTTAGGGCCGACACATGTTGTATCGAAGGTGAGAGAGTAAGAAAGAAGAAACAGTTGCATTGTTGACGGATTGTATAGTAAAATAAACAGGTTAGGTTCTATAAATAAATTGGGCTATAAGAAATAAGTGTATTTTTTAAACGGTTATAGATACAAAGATAAAATGACTTGAATACAACATGGAAACTCAATAATTTCATCTAGACATTTAGGATATTTTCGATGTGTGTTCCATTAATGACTGCAAACGTCAACGCAGTCATATCCTTCTGAATGTCGCTTAGAAGTGCTGCCTCTCCCGGTCTCGTCTTCTTCGACGTTCTACATCATTGTAAGAAATTCTCCTTTCGTCTCTCAGAGATTGAAGCTGATTTTTCGTGGTTCTCAACAATATAAATTACGATTGAAATTTACTAACAGGAAAAGGACGCAAAGGACTTATGTTCTACCTCTGTGCATGATAGAATCGATTCCAGTACCAGAAAAATATTACAGCCTACGTAACTGCGAAAAACGTTTGACGTAAAATAAGTTTCACGGAACCATATAAGACTATGTTAGCCTGAATATTCCTTTAGCTAAAGAAGAAATATTCACTCTAATGTTATTCAAAAGCGGTCTCTGTAGTCTAGGGGTAACGTTCCCACCTCCACCGGGTTCAAACCCGGTGGAGGTCGTGGAATTGTTAAGGGGGGAAAAATTCAGGGAACAAGTCCTCCGGAAGCCGTGGGTCCCGTGTCGTAGCTTTACGGCACGTAAAAGAACCTCATGTCTCAAGGAGACCTCTGAGCCAAATTATAGGACATTTCCCGCCAAACAGTAGTTTCTAACGCCTCTGGTAGATGGGGGGAGCATCAAGGTACCTCTGAGCCAGTAGAGGCCGAACTCGCTGGCTGAGTCGGGGCTGATGGCACGCACCAGTACCGGTAGGGTATAGAGACTGGTAATATATCAAAGGGGGACGTACAATAGATCAAACTGGTCGCGGTGCATGGGGAAACCCACCCCTTTCAATAATAATAATAATAATAATAATAAGGCATGATAAAGTTTGCATGCATTTACATTACTCAATATGTAAAGAATTTGGAATTGAAGTACCAGACAACTGGTACTCACC
>NW_019739942.1:1456381-1461211 GCF_002891405.2 Cryptotermes secundus
ACATCACACATACTACAGAAAGTGCTACAGTGTGAAGCTTGAAGCCTGAGTGGTGAGGTGCATCACTGGTTCAAGAAAAGGAATACCAGGAAATAAACCTGTGACAAGAGATGATAATAATAATAATAATAATAATGTTATTCAAATACCGTAGTATATTAGTGGATCCCTGAAATATACAAAAAACACAAATAATATAAAATGTTTTTATTGAATAAATTAATTCATTTTTAAGATTTGGTTGTTATTTAGCAAAATGAATTATTAGAAAGCTTGTTTATACGGTATAAAAGTTCTGAGGAAAAATTATTGTGACTTTAGTTTCTCAGATTAGTTCGAAATTAAAAGTCCGTCCTTAAAAGAAGTTAGAAGTTCCCTAGCGCAAACAAAATTCATCCGCAGAGAATCTTCATTAATGTGACAGCTGATGGTCGGTCAGACAGAGAGCCCTCCCAGTATGGCATTCTGCTCTATGCCGGAAGCAATTCCAAGAACTCCGTTGAAGCCCCACTAGAATGCACTGGCATTGTTATGAGATTCAGAAGCTTACCGAAGTACAGTATACAGTAATGTTATGAGAGAAAATAAACATACGTTGCGAAGGAATGAGAAGACGGTGGTAGTTTCAATAAGGTCTCGTTAATACAGCATTTAAATCAGTAGTCTTATATGAAATCGTGCAAAAACGTCCCAGTCTAGCGTTAAATTAATTCCTGTTTCTGTCATTATTAAACAATTAACGTCCAACAAAATGAACATCTTTAAGTTCAATGTCAATCTTTCCGTTTCTTCTGAGTGTAATATCCAACATGTTAATTATCGCAGGAGTAGTCATGATAACACAAATTTCCAAATACTTAGACAACAAAAATTAAGAATAGATTCAAGAAACTATATGCCGTGCATGGTTCAAGGTTAATTTGCTATGTTCCGGCGCATCGAATTCGGGACATATTCTATTTTGCATACCTCAATTACCGCAATAAATTTAATTTAATAAGCCTGGGTTCCTAGGTTGTATATAGAAACATTATAATCTAAGCATGAAGGAATAATAACGCAAGTACAAAATTAAACAGCTGAGATCTCAGTACTGACGCGTTTCCATAAGAACTAAGTTCAAGCCAAGTGTAACAGATAACAGGCCTATATATCCACATATCAACATACTAAATTTTTCCTTATTAGAAATACAGATTTTACTATTCAAATTATTTTATATTTCGAACCATGACAAATCCACCATTTTCTTAGCAAGAATTCCTCTCCCTATTTTCTCTTCTCCTACAATCTTGGTTGCTGTTGGAGGCCATATGCGTTTAATGCATAAAGCGATCTATATCCACCTCTGTTTCGTCGCTACGTGATCATATAGGCCTAGGTTTTAATTCCTTAATATTTACAACCCTTGTCATGTTTCTGCGCTAATGCATTAAACAACTTATGTAATATCATGTAATTTCGCTTTTTGAATATTAATTTAATAAGATAATTCAGTTTCTTAGGTCTGATTTTCTCACAGAAGATAAAATAAAGATGACAGTCCTCTGGGATGTGACCTCATGCGGCCCCAGAAGAACAGAATCTTAGAATTCAATGTTGTTTCTAAACAGTGTACTAATTTTCACGCCTTTGTTAAGAACATAATGTTCCCTTCAGTTGTTCACATCATACACAAAGTTTATCACAGAAGCGTGTACGCAGTTATGTAGACGCAATTACAAGCCTGAAGTAATAGTTTATTAAGGGAGTGTGATATATAGAGAGCGAGCAATTTCAGCACAATTTACTTTCAGGAAAACTCGGGAGAGGAACTGGAGCTTCAGCTGGCACAAAACAATATTCTAAAAGTAATTATGGATGAAAATGTTTTCTAGGAAGTCACAACTAAATACAGGGCTATGTTTGTAGCAGAACGAACTGGGCTGTGAGTCTTGTGCCACACGGTGGGACATCATTTGCGCCCCAGAAGCTGATCCATCAGTGACTGCACGAGACCCTCAGTCAAAGTTATCTTGAATAAGAATCTTCCCGCCAGAAAGACTCGATTCTCCAGATAGATGATAGTGATGACGTCAACGTCCTTTTTTTTTTTCACTTACTGAACTTGAAACGCCACCTGGGCTCACTTCATTACAATAATAATAATGACATTCGGTTTATATATACATATTTATCTTACGTCCACTACTTTGTGTGGCTGGCGTCAGTAGGCCCGTTCATCTTAAATGAATCATTCCTCGCCTCTGACGTCAACTCGTTATTTCTCTCTGTCGTACCATGTCAAGGGTAGTATCGACTACGAAATCATCCATAAATATGGATTATCATTATCAAAACCTAAAGCCAAATCCTTCGCGGAAACTTAATATCGTATAATATTCCATAGATATGACATTAAAACGCTGGCGTTTTCATCTTAAAATATACAACACAAAATAAGTGAAAAGAAAACGTAAGGGAAAGCACGTAAGTTTTGAGGTTTTCACGGAAATGACTATGAAGAAAGTCGTCTTCTGGGATCTGGCGCCGTGTATTCTTCGTTTTAACAGAGGGTTCGGAGGAACATATCGCCTCCATCTTCAGGGTAGTTGAGTTGCGTGCGAATAGAGATATATGTAGCAGCAATTCGCACGCAACTCAACTACCCTGAAGATGGAGGCGATATGTTCCTCCGAAACGTCGTTAAAACGAAGAATACACTGCGCCAGATCCCAGAAGACGACTTTCTTCATAAGGGAAAGCTATCCAGATAACGCTAGAAACTTTTATACCAGAAATATTTAGCTCGAATTTCGAAATATTTACCGGTTGTTCTGAGATTTCGTGTTTCTTCTGTCTCTGTAGATCGTCGTTGAAATAGCCCACGACCCTTTCCTTTCAAGAATGTACCTATGTGTCATTCATGGTCTTCTCATCTTGTTGTGCACTTGAATAGGGCTGCTAAGTAACCAACCAGTACAGCACCCAATTAAGGTAACAAGATACGTTTCTGCGAAATTCATATGTATGAAGCAATAACACCCATCGTTAACTTTTGTCCCGCTTCTAATATACGTGCATATATGCAGGTCTGTCGCTTCATTTCATTTCTTTGCAATCGAATTTGCCAGTGCCCTAGTTACCTCATTTTCATATTTTATGTCTGTTGGTTGATGATAATGATATTTAGACTTACTTGTTGTCAATGAGTGGATGAAACACGCAGCATTTTTATATACACAAATTAGATTGCATAACTAGGTTCACAATTCTCGTATTTTGTGGATCATAGAAAAAGGGTATGAGAATCTTTATGGTATGCGTTCTGTTGTGTATATTTCACTAAAAGAATGTGATTTGAGGTAGCCTCCACAACAATAAGCCACAATATTAATACTATAACGTGAAAACATCTTCACACGTTGAGATATGTACTGGTTACGAAAAAGTTAGATGTACAATATTGATTATTATTAGTCATATTAACCAGAAATTTCAACTGTAGTTTTAATTTTAAATCTTTTAATTAAATTTGTTACCTGTTCAATATTGTTTTATGTCAAGTTTTAACTATTTTAAATAAGTGTATTATTATGATAGTCTAACAATATAGACACAATATGAATTCATGTTGAATAAATGATGTAACTCGAAAATCATACACCAAGTTTTCATCTACGCCTGATGATGACCAGGTAAGGGTCGAAATATGTAGCGAAGATATCAGCAGCAAAATAAAGCAGATTTTGACACGATAGTGTCTATCTTGTTTATTTTCTGAACTTGTGTAGACTGCTTCAAATCATATTCCTTTAGGATTTGAGAGTGCATACTAGATTAGTCTGCCTGAGAATAGCGACCAGTGCCAGGCTCTTGAGAACACGGTGATGAACGTGGGGGTGCTATGTAAAGAGACATATCTTGACCAGCTGAACACCTATAAGCTTCTCAAGAAGGAGAACTATGCTCCATGGAGTGAATTAATAAAATAAAGATGTACGGAAAAATCCGAGCTGAATCCAGATTGATCCCAACATATTCTGCACAAAAGGTCATCAAATGCACTTATGTGAAATTGTTACGCAAATACATAATGAAATGCGATAACTTGCATGGTGTGTGTGCTGCGTGAGGCAGTCTAAACTGGGACCTCCGTCTTATCTTTCTTCAACTTTTCCACTATGTGCACCAGTGCTTTCAGGCAAAGAGGAGACCGATAAATATGCAAGAAAAACAGATTTATCTTAATAATTATTTAGTGTATAGTTTCATATTTTCTCTAATTCAAATCTGTGGACTGCGACATATCACAACCAACATACAAGTCACGTTCCAGGGTATTCATGTGCTGGACAGAAAGGCTCTCAACAAGTTATAGTCTGTAAGTTACAAGTACGTTATTCCTCTGAGAGATTTCATTCCACGGTTGCTCGTTTAACAATTTTGAGCATGAAATTCGTATAAGCAATATTTAAAATGCAGTTTCTATTGTCTAGAAAACACTACTTCTGCATTACAAAACTCGCCCTGTTACCATTTGTTGCGGAAAGAACCGCCCCTTGTTCTGAGAATCACACGAAAAAAGTATTATGTTCGGGCAAAAGATAAAGTTTTCCAATTTCAAAGTAGGTGGTATATACAGTTGCTATTGTGGTTTAAAGAGGCACGCGGTAGCGCAGTTGATTGAAGCATGAACTAAAAGCCGAAATGTCTCGGGTTCCATTCCAGATAATGTCATTGAATTTTGTTTCAATTTACCTAATCCTTCCAGCCGCATTACAGCCCTGCGGTCGACTCAGCCTCTAACAGAAATGAGTGCCAGAAATCTTCTTGGGGGGGGGGGGGGAA
>NW_019739942.1:1461283-1499652 GCF_002891405.2 Cryptotermes secundus
CTCGACGTCTCACAACCCTATGGGTCTTCACGGCCTGTTACATGGATAGCTCTACTTTTACTTTGCTTTAAATGATAAAGGCCATCCTTATGTTTGCTACAGTTCCGGCTTTTCATCTTTAATCCTGAAATTAGCATAACTCAGAGTAAGGACGCATTGTCTTTTTTTTTATTACTCCTATATGCTCGCGCACTCTTGTGCTACATAGTAGGGATACGTTTCACATTTCATTCTTCTTTTCAGCGTTCTACTGATCGGTTAGGCCATTGTCATTATTGCAATATATCATAGGCGGAATTCGTAAAACTAAAAACCCAGACTTTGATAATAAAGCAGATATTGAATGACTATAACTGTAGGCGATGCTGTGTAAACCGAAGGTAGAATATGGCAGTGTTTACAAACTTGATGTCTCGTGGTACTTCAAGTGCAGTTCATTACCTCTGCTGACACAGCTAAATGCAGTTACTCTGCTCTACACGTTTGTGCAGCCTAGAGTGATAGTATATACATATGTCATAATAAACATGAATAAAAACTGTTTTGGGTGGGATGTATTTGCTGAGGATCGTTACTATTGAACCGAGACATTTGGCACAAGCAGTAAAACTTCCAACTTGTATTCGGGAGACTGCTGGTTCAAAACTCTGCCGTAGTTACAGACTATTCTTACTCAGGTTTTCTGAGAATTTCTGCAATTCCTTTATACGAATGCCAGAATAGTGCCTCAAATTGGACTATAACTGTTTTCTTCCACATCCCTTCCAGTTCATTATCGCTAAGCGTCCTGTAATTCGACGCCATATACCGTATTTACGCATGTATAGGCCGCACATTTTTTGCCAAAAATTCAAGAGGAAAACTGGGGTGCGGCTTATATTCGAAATATTCGAAATCACACTTCATTTAAAAAAAATTATATTCATAATTAGTAATACAGGGTGTAATACTCCTGAAATAATATTCCAAGAAAATTATTTTTTTCTATAATTTCTGTCTGAAAATTGTGCTGCGGCCTACACACGCACGCGGCCTATACATGCGTAAATACGGTAATTATGTTTAAATATTTTGAACTTTCAAATATCGTTAATTTAGTAATTATAACTACTACCCCTGCACTAAGGGGGGCACGCGGTAGCGTAGTTGGTTGAGGCACTATGCTGCAATCCGGAAGGTCGCGGGTTCAAGTCCCGATGAGCTTACTGGATTTTTTTCAATTGCCCTAATTCTTCCAGCCATACTATAGCCCTGGGGTCCGACTCAGCCTCTAACAGAAATGAATACCAGGAAAATTCTTGGAAAATTCTTGAGGGTAAAGGACGGCCGGCTCGTAGGTCTGACAACCTTGTCGCCATCTACGAGCCGATTGTCTAGAAAATGTGGGAATCTCAACATCTCACAACCCTATGGGCCTCCACGGCCTGTTACAGGGATACCTTTGCTTTTTAATTTACCTGTATTAGGAGCAAGGATAGCGCAGTCGGTATAACGACTGCTATGGGCTGGATGACCGAGGGGTTGGAGTTAGAGTCCCTGTAGTTTCAAGAATTTTCTCTTCTCCACGTCGTTCAGACCGGCTCTGGGGCCCACCCAGCCTCCTATCTAATGGGTAAAGCGGCCGGACTGTGAAGCTGATCACTCATCTCCAGGTAGTGCCGAGGTCAAGAAAATGTGGATCTATACGTTCACTGCCCCATGCGTTTTCATGGCGTAGTGCTTAACTAGTTAAGTACAGTGTCAAATTTACCGTACTTCTTACTACCCCTGAATTAAAATAAAAACACCTTGTTGATATATGATCTACTACGCACTGAAACTGAAACGTGTTGCAAATTATGCTCGCTCATTTGGGGAAAATTCAATTTTTAACAGTTCGATTTCAATTTTTCTTAGATGAGAAAATGTTAACAAGGTTCATCAAGTACAGGGACAAAGATAAGACTAGTTCAGAAGACAAGAAAGATATTGTTATGGGGCTCTCTTATTATATTTTCCATTACAAGTGAATTTATATCTACTTATGTTTAATCTTGTCCCAAATTCACTAATTTTCTTCTTATTTTTCATGTAAACTCGGCTGTGTTAAACTGATTGGAAGAAGAAAGAAGAGCATTTGCTTCTCTAATGTGACGTCGGATAGTCAGATAGAAGCATACCGACGTTTCGAGGAAGATATATAAATGTATATAAAAGTATGAAGTCTACACAACAATATTCTGTATTTAAAAACAAAGTAGACACTATCGTATCAACATTTGTTTTTATTGACGCTACATGTTTCGACCCTTATACTGTGTCTACAATGATACTAGTCTCAGTTGTTGAATTGTATCTGACTATTTGCATCTAAAGTTTAAAAAATGATCCTTATTGTGCACTTGAAAGTTTTTAAATGCATAAATTGAATCTTTGAGTTAAAATTTAAAATAAAATTTATAAATTAAAGACTAAAGATTAAAACATAAAGACTTTGGTTTTAAATATAGAATATTGTTGTGTATACTGCATACTTGTATATACATTTATATACCTTATTTATAACTCACAACAGGATACATACTATTAAGATTGTTTTCGAGTAATGTACTACCTCAATCTTCACGGACAAAGAACAAGAAACTGAGCCAGTTAGCTTAATGGTAAAGTTATAGGTTTGTACTCTGCATATGTTCGTGTGAAATCTACCAAGGCAGCGACTATGCTGGGAATTTTTGTGATTTTTCTCATTGTCTTGAGCTGTATCTAGATCAGACCACGAAAACCCCCTTCCAAACCCTTTTCGTTTTCTTTGATCATCTGTCATCCCATTATTGAGTGCTATACAGTCTAGCTACTAACGGTGTCCTAAAATAACCACCAAAAGTAGTGAGTCAAGCAAGCAACAAGCAATTGCTTTCATTTTGCTTGCTTGGCTTATTCTTCGAGCCTGTAATGTAGATGATATTCTTCTCCGAAAAATCGAGAAGCTTCTACCAGATTTAACGGCTTCACATCGGAGTGCATAGTACTTATATCGGTCACTGTCATGAGAACCTCAAACCTAAAATTATAAAAACGCCCTTTATATGTCATAATATTAATTTTACCAATATAGCATACTGATTGTAAACGCAGAAGTTTAATCAAGTAATTTTTATCACTTGTTAGGGTATTGTAATTTCTTTTAAGCATTAATTAAATATTAAATTTATGATCAAGAAATTCCATTACTTTTGTTGAGTATCTAAATTGTCTGTTAATTGTATATTTATGAAGCAGGCTAAATCTTCATAAAATATATGTTCGTTTAGAGAACTCACACATGTCACGAAAAAAAAAGATGAAAGTCTGCGCAGTATTAATTATCATTAATTTAATGTACCAAATATTGACTTACCGAATAACATTGAACTTCGCATTGCGCGAATGCCATAAGTTCCAGCGTTGAAGATGAGATAATAACTTTCGTAAACTCGAAACTTTTGACACAACCAATTACAATGACAATGGAAAATGTCTGGAACCACATGCTTAATTACTCAGTAAATGTACGAATATAAAATTTAGTTAACTAATTACTATTGGACACCATCACAGATTCAGTGCGATTACTATCTCGAGTCTTGTTTTTATTTACTTGAATTTATAAATAATGTTCGAAAGGTATCAGTATTTCCAGCGAGTGCCATCGGCGACAAGGCAGCGTTCATACTTCCTGCGTAGAAATTTAAACCGATGACGCGGTGTGTGGAGCTGAGCGTTATATTATAATTACGATATGCGTTAATACAGGCGCTTGCAAATGAAACTGCCAGCACGCAGCTGCTCTACGTTTTCGACTGGCAGATTTCTTGCTGCCTTTTCACTGTATATATGTATATATACCGCGCGCGCGTGCTTCATGCCCATTGCGAACGTAGTACTAGGTGAGGGGTATGAGAGGGGTGGGAATGAAATAGACCATGTCAATCCTCTACATCATTTGTATAATGGTACATCATCCTTCTTGAGTCCTCACTTTCATTAACCTTCATCAGTAGACAAACATTTGTTTGGGAAGGACAGTATTCATTTTATAACACGTATTCCAAGGTATTTACGTTGTGTTTTAAGGTTTCCATCCTTATTCCCTTAATGATGAGATGCCATGAAATAAATTCACATTTATGCTTTCTCTGGTCAGATTAATTTACAAAATATATGTCTGGAGATGAAAGAACCAAACTATAAATCGACATTGTTTATAATTATGTGTAATTCTCTCTGTCTTCGGTTCTATAGCCATTTGGATCTTGGCCGCTTTTTCAGTTTTCTAATCTATACACAGTCGGTAGGACTCCTTAGAGTGGGGATCAGCCCTTCGAAAGGCCGCTACCTACACACAGAACAATACAAACACAGAATAAACGCACATAAATATCCATGCCTCGAGTGGGATTCGAATTCAAGATCCCAGCGTTCGAGCGAGAGAAGACAGTTCATGCCTTAGACCGCCCGGTCAGTGTGATCGGCGTTTAAATACAGTCAAGGTTAATTAGAAGACGTTTAAAAATGTCTGCCCCAAGTATGTACGATACTGACGTTGCTATTCCTTCTTAATTTTCAAACTCGGTGTTTTCGTGTTACCTGTCATAGGACGATTACAGTAAGGGGGGGGGGAGCAATTTGAATCTAAACTGCCGAAATGATTAATTCTATGAACACGATGTTAATATGAGAGGAAAAAGCGTAAATTTTCTGAAGGACAATGCAAGCAAAACACAAGCCCTATAACCTCAGTCGAAAATAAAACCATCATGTTACCATTTACGTGTAGCTTTGAAACCAGGCCACCGTACATGGCACTCATCACGTACATGTCTCTCTCAAACAAAATGGACACTACACATCATATCTTTGTAAGCGTACTGCTTTACTTTCTTTCAATTGTCGTATTTTTAAATCGAAATGAAAGTTCTTTATATCAGCGACCTTATATTAAATTCAGTTCATTAATAAATGATGTTAATACATAAGAAGTAGCAAAGCAACAAGTCGTTACTTAGGGCAGCGTATAAAGAAATATTTTCTTTTGTATCATTACTGTCACGTGTATGAATGTGACTATACACTGATTTTGGATTGATGACCAGATTAATTGGGCTCTTCGATACAGTTCGTAACTACATTTTACAGTTTACTATTATACATGCACTAGTGTTTAGACACACTTCTTCATTGCCGTTGCTTGGTAGCAGCTTTCAACGACAGATGTTCCCCTTCCTCTGGGTTCCCAAATTGTACCCGACCTCAGCTACCAGCTTCATAGAGCTCACATCGACCACGCCGCTTCCCGTTATTACCCTTGTTTCCGTGGAAACATGTTTGTTTGTGAAACCGTTACTTAGCAACGGCTGTTGTATAGTTACTTATTTCTCTGTCGTTGCCTAGCATTCGGTCTTCATGCCATATTATTTATAAGTGTTTCATAATTAAGAACATATTTAATACTTGCTTTTGTTCAATTTTTCTTGGTGATAGTATTTACTTTCTAATATTCCCTGTGGTTATATATTTATTTAACGAGACTGTCAGTAGCTCTTCGCCGACAAGCGGCGTTCGCTCGGCCGGTATAGTTCACTTGCGGACTAAAACCACGGAATTTTGTTGTTGTTGTTGTTGTTGTTGTTGTTGTCGTCGTAAATTATTGATCATACTGTGCTACGTATGTAGCTTCTAGTGATAAGATGATTAGTGAACAATGAGTTCGAAACTGTGTGGAAGGAAAGTAGAGGGACTGGGGCAATAACACGAAAAACCTCAGAGAGGTTATCCGGTTTTTAGGCCGACATTTAAATCCGGTACTCCGGAATACGAAACAGAAATTTTAGCGCCTCTACCTCGACCTTAGATTCCCTGAAATTGAATTTTGTATTTAATTGACAATGAAAAACAAAACATAGTACAGACTTGCAGTTGCATTTCGTAACTATAAATTGAACTTTTTCAGCCAGGTATGTTATATTTGGAAGGTAAGGCATTACGACATTAGACTTGTGTAAATAAATGTTGTTTATAAGCATTATAACTTATGATTTAACTCCAGTTTTTACAGGAAAATGTGAGTGGGTCTGGTGACCGCGAGATTGGTCGGAAATCTTGAAAGAAAGGAACCACTTGAAGGGTCTAGGCGTAGATGAGAAATCCTGAAGAAATATGGTGGAAGGATGTGGACTGAGTTCTTCCGGACTAGAAGAGAGGCCAGTGTCAAGCTGTTGTGTACACGGTAGTGAACCTTCCATATAAGGCTTGGAATTCTTTAACTGGTTGAGCAACTATTAGTTTCTGAAAGAAAGGATTCTGTTTTCCGGAGTGCAATTATACTTTTAATGAGATAATGTTAAAGACTGAACATTTCAGGAAAAAATATGTAGTGCTGATTGACCATTTGCTCAGCATCTTTGCAGCTGATGGCATGCTTGGAGAAGGAACAAATAACACTTAATTTAATCGGTTATTTTCACGTTCTTCTTAAATATTGTGCTCTATTATTAAGGCATGGAAACTAATACAATATCTTTACTTAATTTACCCAAGTTAAAGGAGTCATATTTCAAGTTTTAATAGAGAAACGGCAGTGAAGATCTGTGAATACTTGATTGATTCAACCAAGATAAGGATAGAAGGAAGGAACACCGGCTCTGTTGAAACTTGCCACCTTGAATCTAGATTACACAGCAGCGAGGTCAGGATGTAAGCCATTAATATTCATACAAGGCAAGCTTCAGTCAGGTCAATGTTCGGAATACAAGTTTTCGCGTTATGTGGTTTATACATGATTTCAGAGGTGATAATATGAGAACAGAAATGGGAAAACAAAGTTGCAAAACACACTGTTTGTAGAATTATCCCTTTTTTTTTTTAAATTATTGATTGAAATATATATCAGAAGTATCTGTAGATTTCCGTGGATACTGTAAGAGCAGAAAGTAGCATGTCTTTCGTTTCGTACGTAGTACAAGCAGTGTGTGAAAGTAATAGAACTCTTCATATTAAGACGTTAAAGGAAACAGGCCCATACGATATTGTTGCATTCTTCTGCTATCAATACTATTATACATATTTAAAAAGAAACACATGGGTGATGCAAGTCTAGCATTCGCCGGAGTGAATGGAAACAGTGGAAGTAATTGTGAGATTGTTCGCTATGTTCACAAGAGCCCTCCACTGGTCCCAATCCTGAGCCAGATCAGTCCAATCCAATCTATACCATCCTATCTCACTAGGATACATTTTAATATTGTCCACCCACCTACACCTTCGTCTTCCCGGTAGTCTCTTTCCTTCTGGCGTTCCCACTAATAACCTATATGCATTCCTCGCCTCCCCATTCGTGCTACATGCCCTGCCAACCTCCTCCTCCTCGACTAGTGATATTGAACACAGTTCAAAAATGGAAATAGGTTGGTGGGGAAATGAATACTTCGAACTGTGTTCAATATCACTAGTTGAGAATGAGGTTGGCAGGGCATGTAGCACGAATGGGGAGGCGAGGAATGCATATAGATTATTAGTGGGAACGCCAGAAGGAAAAAGAGACTGCAGTACAAGAGAGCTAAAAGTATTTATTGCTAGTAGCGAAAAAAGCATTTTGAGGGGGGCGAGGGGGAGCACTCAAAATAGTTGCTAAGGTAGCATACCTTCTTACCGATTGTGCTCTCGGCCCTGGAGGTCATTTTTAATTTAGTCATGTAAGCTGAACATAGATGGCAGCAGCGTTTCACCGAGGTGTCATGGCGGCCATGTTGCTAACCAATAACATGGGAGTTTCACGGGGCTTGGTGTGAATGTATGTGTTGTCTTCATTAGGTTGTGGGTTCCTTAGAAATGTATCTCTGCTAGTTATGTATTAGTTACAGTAGTATTTGGCGTCATTTCCTGTAAATTGTATCTTATGGTAAGTGATGCACATTCTTTATTTATTTCGTCTCTATAGATCATTGTTACATCAGGTACTGTATATTGGCTGATTACAAGAAGAGAATAAAGTTACAATTCTAACAATTGTTTACAGTAGATTATTGGATTACAATAGTTAAAAGAGTTCGTATAGTGTGAGGTGGAATCTATATTAGGTCCCCTCAGTACGTCGGCTTCCATATGTCCTATTGTAGCTGTACTGGTGATAATGCTTATGGAGAATTTGATTGAATGAGGATTGGCAGGGGAAACCGAAGTACTCGTGGGAAACCTGCCCCAGCGCCACTTTGTCCATCACAAATCCCACTTGACTAGACCCCAGCAGTGGGAAGCCAGCGACTAACCGCTTAAGCTATGGTGCGGCCTTTGAGATAATATTGGTGAATTTGGTGATAGCACTGGTATAACGTTTCTCTGTAGACTCTACACTGCAACATCTCATTACATCTGTTCACCCTTCCTGGTGCAGCTTCTTGGTATCTGCAGTCTCTCCAGAGTAGCCCATTCAGGTACATCTCCGACTGTGTTCATCTTGGTTGCTGGAAAGAAGAAAGGAAAACTGTGCAGTAGGGATTCCCAAAACCGATTATTCATGAATTATGTGATTATGCTTGATTAGTGTTTGTCTCACATGAGAGAAACTGATCCATTTTCTTTCATTATTTCTCTATACATTTAATAATCGTTTTTAAAAATGAGTACTGAACCTTCAAGTATGGAGTAAAGGTGAAGTTTTCACTGTGCTTAACTAATTAAGTACTACGCCATGAAGACATATGGGGAAATGGATGTATAGATCCATGTATTCTTGACGGTGTCACTAGTTGGAGGTGAGTGCTCAGCTTCACGCTGTGGTTGCTTAGCCTCCAGGGAAAGAGCTCCCAGTACCCATTTGATACGATGTTGGGTTGGCCCCAGAGCCAATCTGAACGACGTGGAGAGGAGAAAAATCCAGCCCCTATTAGTACTCGGAACACCTTCTCTTCGGCCATCCAGTTGCTAAACTGACTGCTGTATGCTGGCACGTCATGTATGGAGTAGGCATCTCAAAGATCACTTGTGACCCTTAATGCCCCACAGGTTCTGGCCTTCATGAACTGTATTTTGGAAATTATGTAAATTGTTTTGCACAATATTGTTATGAACTGTCATGAAAATCGACGAATTGCAGTTGTATAGGCTTCATATTGAATGAAAGTGGCTTCCTTTCATTCTCCTAGAAACTTCAGCTGAAGGATAATTTTACAGTGCAGCAGGGTAACAGTTTTACACAGTGAGAAAATACCAGGTTACGAATACACTACCTGTTTTTAATCAATTTCTAGGGACCAGTTTGAGATATTGATAGTCAACTCCAGTTGATTTAATTGAATTTATTGTATAATGAAATAACAGTATAGAGCAGAGCTCCTACAAGCATTTGATAGTTCTTCAGCTAGTTATGGAATTCTCTTCCTCCATAGAACTGAAAAGTTAATGTCTGTTTATTATTATCCTCACATTATAAGCCTCGAATAGTTTCCTTGCTGCAGGTATTTGTTTATTATTATCCTCACATTATAAGCCTCGAATAGTTTCTCTTCCTCCATAGAACTGAAAAGTTAATATCTGTTTATTATTATCCTCACATTATAAGCCTCGAATAGTTTCTTTGCTGCAGGTATTTCCCATATCCTGTCTGCAACAGGCCCCACTAATTTCATCTGCTTTGATTTACTTACCATAATAAAATAGTATAAATTATGAACGTGCTTATTATTTAATTTTCTCCGTGCTCATTTACTAGCCCTCTCTTAGGTCCAGACTCTCCCCTTGATACCTTGTTCTCAGAAACCAATATATTTTTTTTGCATATTTTTGAAGGATGCTGGAGCATGTGTGCACACAAATTTTGGTTTGTGTGTGTGTGCGTGCGTGTGAGAGAAAGGATAGGGATACATGCAAACATGCTAAATACTTGTTTATTTATTTTTAATATGTGGGCTTTTAGCTAGTATGTTACAAAAACAAATTAGGCTATTGTGGCAAGAAATTAAATGTAAGTTACCATATTGCATGCAGTGTGAAGCACAAATTCACATAGGTATGTTTTGTTCAGCAGTTAGTTTTTATAACCATCAGATTCGCATCAAATTTAGATCAGTAAAGGATATGACTGCAATATGCAGATAGTATCTTGTATTTCCAGATTTGCAAGATGACATCTTTCAAAGAACCAGGAAGACTGGAGGAAAGTGAAGTGAGAACAGCTCCAGTGATAATGGAAATTGAAGCCACAGCAGATCCTGAATGTGCAGTATTACTGGAGGAGTTGAATGAAGAAGATTTGGAAATGATTGATTCTAGTGATTTTATAGAAGCTCACACAGTAAATATGGATGATGGGGAAATAAAAGATGATGATAAAATGATAATAGATGAAGATTTTGATTCTGATTCAGATGTTGAAGAACAACAAAGTTTTTCAGAATACCTGGAAGATGAAATTGTGACTAAGGAGCAAGAACAAGAACTTACCACTCGATTTCTGAATGGGGAATTGACGTTTAGTGAGTATGCAGCGTTAATGGAAGGAAATGAAGTTGATGATGGTACAGATGCTTCTTGTATGGCATCAAATACAACTGCATCAGCAGCAGATGCTTTTGAGAAGGAGTTGAAAGAATCTAGTAGACTGAAGGGAAGAAGACAGAGAGCTGGAAATCGTATGAGAAAAAGACGTGGAGTTCTTCCACCTGCTCTTCAGGGATTAATGGGTGAAGCAAACTTGCGTTATGCACGTGGAGAAAGGGAGACGGCAGTCAAGATGTGTTTGGAAATCATTCGACAAGTTCCTACAGCTCCAGAACCATTTCAGACATTAGCTGTACTGTATGATGAGTTGGGTGCTCCAGACAAATCATTACAGTTTGCTTTGATTGCAGCACATTTAAGCCCTTATGATGCTGAGCAGTGGATACACCTGGCAGCAAAGTCTGAAGAACAGGGGAATTTGAAGCAAGCTGTCACCTGTTATTCCAAGGCTGTTGCTGCTGATGCCAGCAATGTAGAAGCCCACATGAAAAGAGGAGAGTTACTGGAGCGTATTGGGGAGAGAAAGGCTGCTCTCAGGGGGTACCAAAGGCTTCTTTCTTTGCTTACACCAGAACAAGGATCAGTAGTTGTCCAGGTAGCCAAGATGTTAGCTTCCAAATTTCATAAAGATGGGGAGTTGATGAAAGCAAAAGAAACAATGGATGTTGTATTTAAGAAAGTTCCTCACCTTGTTACTTCAGAACATGTAAACCTGATGTTAGAACTGTTACTGAGTCAGAAGGAATACACTCATTGCCTTGAGATCTTGGTCCAGTATTGTGGTATTGAAGTGGAAGCAGGATCTCTGACTGAAAGTGCTGACCAACCACTCATAGTATTACATTGCACTATACCAGAATCACTTCCAGTTGATCTGCATGTTAAACTTACTGTTGTTTTAATTCATTTGAAAGCCTTTCATATGTTAAATATGCTGTTGGAACCATTAGAAGAAAATGATCCTGAGGAAGCTGGTGATCTCTACTTAGATGTAGCTGAAGCCTTGATGAGTGAAGGGAGACATAGGGATGCCCTCAGGCTTCTGAATCCATTGGTGAAAAGTGAGAACTATGGCTTGGCAGCAGTTTGGTTGAGACATGCAGAGTGTCTGAAAGCTTGTGGACAGCGAGACAGAGCAGCGGCATCTTATGAAGTGGTGGTACAACAGGCTCCCCAGCATTTGCAGGCCAGAATTATTCTCTCAGGCTTATTGAATGAGCTAGGGCGTGAGGAAGAAGCCTTAGCTGTTCTCACACAGGATGCAGAATCTGAAGTTCTAGAACCTGGACTTCTGTATGAAAAATGCATGCTGCTGAAAGGAGTACAGGAAAGGACAGAAGAGTTTTTGGCTGTTGGTCAGCTTCTCTTGTCAAGGCATTTTGTCCGCATACGTAATAGAGATGAGCTCTATGCTCTTTCACGACTGAGACGTTTAGAAAAGAAGAAGGAGGCGCTGAGAGAAATCCGCACTTCTCGGGGAGAACCACAGTTTGATACTGATGCACCAGATTTTGGAGTAGGCAAGAACTCCCCAACAGTTGAGGAAGAATGGGCTCTCTTTCGAGAAATGTGTGACACTTGCTATAGAATAGGTCGATTTGCTTTGCTGCAAAGATTAGCTTTTTCTGCAATGGGCTCAAAACTTTTCTATTCCAGTCCTGACAGAGCACTTGAAATGGAGTTTCTGTGCCTTCTTGCTTGCTTTCACAATGGTGATGCATACTACGGTTACAATCTTGCCAGGGATCAGCTTCTGAGAGAGATGAAATATCCACGGATATGGAACTTATTCAACCTCATTCTTCAGCGAGCTGATGATGTACGCCATAACCGTTTCCTCATGCGTCTTTTGGCTCGACATCCCAACCATCCTGCCTTGACCCTTCTCCATGCTAACAATTGTCTAGTAGCTGGGACATACAAATATGCCCTTAGCGAATACGCAGCAACATTCCGTTCCAACCCAGGTCCACTGTCAGCTTTCCTGTTAGGTGTCACACTCTTCCAGATGGCATGCCAGAAGTTCTCAGCCAAGAAACATTCTCTAGTAACACAGGCTCTTGCTTTCATGTGGAAGTATCAGCAGTATCGGGGTGAAGATGGCTATCAGGAAGTTCACTACAATATTGGACGAGCATTCCACCAATTGGGACTCCTTCCTGCTGCAATATACCATTACAAGGAAGCACTGAACTTCACCTCACCTCTCCTTGAGAAGTATCCACATTTGCTGGACCTAAAGAGAGAAGCAGCATTCAATTTATACCTTATTTATATGAGCACTGGTGCATATGACATTGCACGCAGCTATGTTGATAAATACATTGTTATTTGAACTGGTACCATTATTATTGAGATGAAATTATGTTATTTCAAGGGTTTTGCTGTTGTAATATTCAATGTATAATTTAATGTTAAAGTACAAAATATGAATTCATTCTATCGGTGATAATGGTTATATTGATTTTCATTGCCCCTAAGTACCTTTGAGTTGTACACATTGCATTCAACTTTTTCTGTTATATATGATCGGATGAAGCACTGCATTCATAGTTTGAATCATAATATGGCACATTCAGCCAATATACTTTACATAATCACAGCAGAGTTGACTGGAATAAGTTTAATTAGCATACCATTACATTTATTATTAAAAAATTGTGGTGTGATGTTTTCATGATGGTTATCAGACCTTACAGTAGCGCAGTTGGTTGAGGCACTGTGCTACAAGCTGGAAGGTTGTGGGATCGAGTCCCGATGATGGATTTTTTCAATTCACCTAATCCATCCGGCCGCACTATGGCCCTGGGGTCGCGTAACAGAAATGAGTACCAAGAATATTCTTGGGGATAAAGGGTAGTCCGCGCATAGGGCTGACAACCTTACTGCCATCCGTGAGCCAATTGTCTAGAAAATGTGGGAACCTCAACATCTCACAACCCTATGGGCCTCCACGGCCTGTTACAGGGATAACTTTACTTACTGTTACTTCTTTATCAGGTCTTATCTTAGATGTAACAGAACACTAACAAGTGCAGGGATACCACCACTAAATACTGCCTTACAGAATCAGTTACGAAACTGCACTCTCTCAGCAGAATTGGCCTCATGCAATTCTTATACCATGGTAAACTTGTATAGCTTTAAATGAAGGAACTTTGTGGCTTGATGCGTAGATTACACCATTTACTTGAGATAAGCAGTTTTCAAGATATTTATGCTGATGCTAAAAAAAGCTCCAATATTGTCTTGTGATTCATCTGTAATAATGTGTCACATTTAGATTCTGCTTCTTCTGTAATAAAGGACCTATTAGTTGTTATGTTGTTGTTTTTGACAACTGAAATACTAGGATACTTTCTGCAAAATTTTCTGACACTTTTTAAAAGATTTCTTCTCTAATATAGGTTTCAACAAGAAACATTCTGTTCTGTACTGTATACTTCCTTGTCTTTAACAAACTCAGCAGACTGGTGTAATGGCAACACTAGACGTTTATTCAGGGAGGGGGGGTTACTTGGTTTGAATCTCAGCTGAAACAGTAGCTGTTGTGACTGAAATTTTACATGATTTTCTTCACTACTTGTAGGAAAATGCAAGAATAGTACTTTGATTAGGCCATGGTTGCTTCTTTCTAAATACTTTCCAATTCATTATTCAGCAGCCATCCTTCTATTTGATGCTGTATCATCCTGAGATATTGACAGTGCTATAAAATGAATTCACCAAGAAAATAAGTAACAGAAACATACACTTCTCTCTTACACAGTAATTATTGTGTGAGGCTTACACCAGATAACTGGCAAGTATTAATTGGGAGGTGAGTCCATTACAGTGCAGCAACATGTGAATGCTGCTGGATGGATTCCTAGATATACAGGACTGTCCGTGGCACAAAGGCAGTTTAATTGCTCTAACTTAATAAAGGTAGATAGATTTTTGGCAGCATTGAAGGCTTTCTCGAGGAAAATGGAAACTCAGTTAAATGATTTAATAATCATTTATGAAGTCAATATTTTCTAGCCACAACAGATTATTCAGGTTGGTCCATGTTGCTTTTGTTTCAGGACATAATTAGAAGCTAACCAGTTCTAAAAACAAAAGTGCACATAACCAGGAGGCTTTTTCCTTCATAGGTGAGAGTGTACTGAAACTTGTGTGCTCTCATTCACCGAATCCTTGAAATTAAACAATGTGCTCCAAACAGAATTGTGTTAGAATTGTTCGGGTATATATGACAGTGAAGAAAAACATGGAGTTATTTAAGTTAAGACTGTAGGAAGACTGTACAGTAACAGTTGGTACTATTAGTAGTTAGTTAGTTAGTTATTGGAGAGGGTGGGTTTCCCCATGCACTTAGACCTGTATTGGTGCATTGTGCTTCCCTCTATGATTTCTACCAGTCTCTATATCCTACCGGTACTGGTGCTTACCATCAGTCCCGCCCAGCCAGCGAGACTGGCTCTACTAGCTGAGAGGTATCTATAATGCTTCCCCCATCTACCAGAGGTATTAGAGACTGCTGTTGGGCAGGAAACGTCCGCAATTTGGCTCAGTGACCTCCTTTGGAGATATGAGGTTCTTTTACGTGCCGTAAAGCTACGACACGGGACCCACGGCTGAAAGTCCCTCCCGGAGGACTTGTTCCCTGAATTTTTCTGCCCTTAAAAATTCGATGACCTCCACCGGGTATTTGAACCTGCGTACTACGAGTCATGAGGTGGGAACGTTACCTCTAGACTACGGAGGCTGCTGTACTATTAGTAACTGTAGCTGTTACTTTAGCTTCATTTGTGTATGTTAGATTCCTTATTCTTTTAAATGATGCCTCTCTTATATGACCACTTTCATCACTTAACCATTCATCACAGTCATGCTAATTACTCAGTGTCATTCATTTCTAGTTGGTGAACAGTATAAGCCAAGGTAACTGAAACAGTAGCTATAAAATATGGAATCTACTGTTGCTTCTAAAATACCCTTCAAGGATTTATGTCTTCTCTGTGAGAAAATTAGTAGCAGTGCACGTTCCATGAAGGGAGCATACCTCAGAAAGTACATCAGCTACTTCCGTGAATATGCCAAGAAGATGAAACAGGAAACACCATCATTGGTAAGTATTTTATTTGCACGTTTCTATGCTTAGTATGTTCTTTACAGGAAACTTTGGAGCATAGTGCATATGAAATATGTTAAGTGGTCACCTAACATTTTCATTATGTCGACATATGACTGACTTCTAGGAAATCACAAGACTTAGAACAACACTTATTATTTCGCATTGAATGTAAAATGTGCCTCATTCCTGAGCATATTCATAAATATACTGTACATGTACTAAATATTCTGTGTATCTAGGGTAACTTTGATGTGGCAGAATTGTACTTGGTACTTTCTTTTAATTCTTTCATAAGTGTATGCTCTTGGTATCCCTCCAACTAAACCTGTGGACCTACTAATTTATGATGGGTGAACTCATCTTAACCATGCTTTTATGAACATTCTTCATTTTTTTTTATGGAAGCGTTATTACTCTATGTGCCCTTATATTAGACCTGCAGCCTTGGCATTATCCTCTAAGTAGAGTTTTCAAAAAAAATATTTTGCTGTGCCACAAGTAATATACAGTGTCCCATTTGAACCATTGATCACTCATACCATCATATCACAGTATGACAGATCTAATACCCACAGATAATAAAAATAATGTGCAGTTATAAGTCTGAGGAGGCCCATAGGGTTGTGAGACATTGAGGCTTCCCCATTTTCTAGGCTCTCAGCTCACAGGTGGTAGTGAGGATGTCAGCCTTACATGCCAGCTGCCCTTTACCCTGCCAGGAAGCAGCCTCCATAGTCTAGAGGTAACGTTCCCACCTCATGACTCGTAGCACGCGGGTTCAAATACCCAGCAGAGGTCGTCGAATTTTTAAGGGCGGAAAAATTCAGGGAACAAGTCCTCTGGGAGGGACTTTAAGCCATGGGTCCCGTGTCGTAGCTTTACGGCATGTAAAAGAACCTCATATCTCCAAAGGAGGTCACTGAGCCAAATTAACGGACGTTTTCCGCCCAACAGCAGTCTCTAATACCTCTGGTAGATGGGGGAAGCATTATGGATACCTCTCAGCTAGTAGAGCCGGTCTTGCTGGCTGGGCAGGACTGATGATAAGCACCAGTACCGGTAGGATATAGAGACTGGTAGAAATCATAGAGGGAAGCACACTGGACCAATACCGGTCTCAGTGCATGGGGAAACCCACCCTCTCCAATAACTAACTAACTAACTACCCTGCCAGGAAGATTCCTGTTACTCATTTCTGGTAGAGGTTGAGTCTACCCCAGGGCCATAGGAGAGCAACTGAATCTCAAGAAAATTATCAGTTGTGTACAGGCACCTTGCCTTATATGTCTGGTGGATTTGATCTTATCCTCATTGCATATAGTTCTCCAGCTGATTTGGTATTGAGACATGTACAGTCTGGTTGCATTCATGTAGGATATATTTCTCTTTTGTTCTTACTTTCCTTGTGTCAATCATTTTGGTATTCCTGTCATCATTCATGGATTTTCGCCAATATCAGCATTGCATAACCTTAGTGATTTATATAGTATTTTGAAAATATTCATGAATAAACTATCTATGACATTACTCTTAAGATGTTCATGCTTGTATGAAAGAGATTATAACAAGCAAACACATTCATTATTATGTTATTTAGAAGATGCAGTTTTATTCATAAGTAACAATTATTTGCCTTGCACAAAAACATTGTTTTATATCTTCTATCCATGTGCAACTTTGTTAAGTATTTTAAGAAATAATGATGAAACTGTTGCTCCTTTAGATTTAAAATGATGTAGTTGATTTTAAATTATAATAGGATTTTTTATGTATTGTAGAATTGACTTTGTGATTGTGTTTTTTTATGTAAAGTACAGAAGAGATGTATTTGATAGATTTCTGTTTCTCCTGTTTGCTTTGCGCATGGGTACCACCAAGGGGAAACAAGCCATGCATCTGCCCCCTACCTGGATTTTTGGAAAGAAATCAAAATTGAAAACAAAAATGAATATATCAAATATTGGAGCTGGGATAGCTCAGTCTTTATAGTGACAAGCCATGGGCTGGATGGCCAGGATTTGGTGTCTAGCAGGAGCAAGAGGGTTTTCTCTTCTCCACAGTATCCAGACTGGTTCTGGGATCCAGCCAGCTTTCTGTACAAAGGATATTGAGGGCTTTATCCCCAGAAGTAAAGCAGCCAGGGCATGAAGTTCACCATTTGCCTCCATTTTGTACTGAGGCCAAGAAAGTTGGAGCTATACCTCCACTCCCTCATATGTCTTCATTGTGTGGTGCTTGATTAAGCACAGGTACAGCTTTACTTTATACCAAACATTGATACCAAAAATGAAAATTATTTTGTAGAAAAATATCGTGTCCTGAATACAAAGGGGAAGCCATGAAAGTATTCTTAAACAGCTGAAACATGTGTACCCCCTTCCTTTTGAAAACGTCTTGGTGGTTCCCATGGCTTAGCAATGTCTTACTCCATAGGATGACAGTTTCTATCCCATCCTACGACTACTACTGCCACAGCTAGACCGAGAACGTGGTGCTTATGGTGTAAAGGAGCACAACTTAGCTAAAGTTTACATCCGTATCCTTGGTCTGCCTAAGGAAGGACATGATGCATCAAAACTACTCAATTTTAGGTGGGGTTAAATTATGGAATGGTTTCTTAAAATGTTGATGATAGAGTGTGAATGAATATATTAGTGTTCATTAAATTTAACAGGTGAGGACATTGTTAGTAAACATGGAGCAGTGTAGAAAATTGTATTTCAGTAGTTGAATAATCAATATAGGCATTTGTATTGGATTTGTTTTAAGTTTAAAGTGTGAAGAGAAAGGATGGTTGTCACCCACTACATGAATGCTTAAAAGTTTTCACATGACTGGATGAATTTTCATGTTACTACTACAAATTTTGATTACATTTTATAACAGTGATAGCAAACCTTTGTGCTACTTATTGGTGTGAAGTGGTACCAGACATGCTCACTGCTCCAGCAGTATGCATATGGATTTCATTGGTGAGATATTTTTTGGTATATATTTTTAGACAGCTCTTTAAATTTTAATATACACCATTTTGAGAGCAACACAGTTGGCACTTTGTATGTCTAAGACAGCTTCTTAGGTCCAGTTGGGTGTATTTCATCATTGAGGATAATTATTCATGTGAATATACTGAACCATAGATTGGCAGCACTATAAATGATGATTTTACATTGTTTTAGACCAAGGGAGTATGATTTTCCAAGCATTTACATGTACATTTTCAGCGTTGTTATGATTTTACTGTTTGAAACATGTTTCCACTTCTTTTCTCAGGTCAGTGAACATAGTCTGATTTGTGATGTTTGCTTTTGGAGTTTGGCTGTGTTGTGTATTGAATTTTATCCAGCATTTCGGCTAAAATTGCTGTTGCCGTCTTTGGGGTGAATGAAGCAGAATGAGGATATGACCCAATGTATAGGTCTTACAGTAGAGATAATGGTGGGGGTGTGTGGTTTGGTGCTGTCTAGCATGAAAGGGGCATGGTTTGATGTGTAAAGCTCACAGTGGTTGGTAGGCTGAGGATGTGAAGTGCAGTGCTTTCCAATAGAATGAGACCATTTGGTTAATGAAGAGATTTAGAGGAGAAAATGTGAGCTCATACTTTACATATTTTGTGTCATTTTTCACAGTTGAAGTTGTGATGGTGTGTAACTATTTCAGTGCTCTTTTTTTTCCATGCAAGATGGTGAGTGTGAATGTTAGCTAGGGCTTCTGTCCTATCAAATTTGATGGCATGTTTGGTTACACTGGAGTGTTCATCTGTGGCAGACACTGGTTTTCTATCCTGGATCCTTTTTCATGTTCTGATATCCTAGTGGAGATAAAGCAGCCAATTCTGCTGCAGTAGACTTTGCTACAGGTGCAAGAGATCTTGTAGATCCCAGGTTTTGTTGCAGTGGTTGTTCATTCTTAATCGGTCTAAGGGGGCCTGTTATTTGTTCAGTCGTTTGTCAATGGTGTGGACCATTGAAAAAATGACAGCCCAGAAGGAATTATGATTGATATCCTAACATTACTGCTTTTCAATTTACTTATAAGAAAATGTAGCTTACATGAGAAATGGAAATTATATTTTATAATTCCAGAGGTGTCTTATTTTAGATGAACTGAGTAATGATACCTACAGTGAAGCTTCTCTTGTAATTAAATGAACATTAAAGTCACATGCACTTGTTCACTGTTGATTCTTATTTGGGCTGCAAGAAGTCAAGCTTATATACTGAATGAATAAACATTTCCATATTAGACTTCATTATCCATTGTTATTATAATGAAAGAAAATGAAGTGTATTGTGTATAAACTGTTTAATATATGCTTCAAAGTCATATTGTAATAGAGCACTACATGAAAAGAACAAAACCACTCTGAATCTGATGCACTCAGTCGAGAGTTTCTTTTGTTCCTCTCTTGTTTATTTAGATCTTTTGTTGAAACAAATGGAATATTTGTGTTCATGTAGGTTGATATATTAAGCTTATAATTGAAATCCATATGAAGACATTGAACTAAGACAAAGAAGGAAGTCTTTTTTTGTTTTCAGCTCCCTTCTCTGTCTTAGTTTTAGATCTCTGCAGTTGTTGTTTTAGATTTTCCTATTGTCTCCCACTGATAAGACATGCTCTCAGGTGCATATATACATTTAGTTATACTGACTTAGGTTGTCAGGAAACGGAGATTATATGTCTCTTTGGTAACAGGTCCTGCTGAGTAGATGCCTCGCCACCATTTTAATTGAGGATGGAAACAGATTCAGTTTCTTTTAGAATGTTAGACAATGGACAAAGATCAGAAACTCAGTAATTGTAAGTCTGTAAAAGTTTGTTAGGGAATATTTCAAGCAATACAAATTCCTTATAAATGAGATGTGTTTTTCAGAAATATTTATGTCTTATGTAAATACCAGTATGTCTTCTCTGATCATGTGTGTGTGTGTGTGTGTGTGTGTGTGTGTGTGAGTGAAACACCTGTCTCTGGACCACTAATAAATTACATAACACCCACAAGAGAATGTGACTTTGGTATTACTTCATGCAGTTGGATTTAATTGTTAAGAATGTATAAATGAATATTCCAGTTAATTATGTTCATATTATCTTATTAGGGCTCCAAAAACTGCAGGCAAACTTGCTGGTGACTTTGCAGAGGTGGCTTTCTGGGTTCTGAAAAGTCGTTGTCCTGAAGGGGGGAGTCTGAATGTGGAGCAAGTGAACATGCATCTCAATAAGATCGTACTGAAACATGCAGCTCATGATCCAAGTAAGACTTTTCTTTTCATTCCAAAAGAAGGAGAATACAAACAGTTTCAAGCTGAAATTATGGTTATTAATTGTCATGGTTACTGTAAAATTAGGCGTAATACACTTTGTATGGGGAGAGAGAGAGAGGACAGTGACAGAACTGAGCATACAACACATGCCTACCTTTTATACTTATATTATGAAAGGAATTATGAATTATGAAAGGAGTCCTTGAGGGATTCTATGAATGTCTTATTAGCATTTGTATCACCTGTAATGGTTCTCTTGAATTGTTTGTTGTAAAATGTCATGTAACATGTTCATGCCTTCTTGATGCAATTCACATATGACTGGCAGACGATAAAAGCATATTAGTATCAGCCATTGATATTGATGAAATCCAAGTAAGGTCTAACATTGTGTTGAATTCTTTAAGCCATTGGTTTGCATGTAATGGCATGTCTCTAAATCTGAAAAAAACTAAAGTGTTAAAATTTGATACAATTAATCGAGATAATATATGTATACATTTCAAGTTTAATGATGAGATATTGCATGAGGAAACCCACGTTAAATTTTTGGGCATTGAAATTGATAAGACCCTGGATTGGAAGTCACAGATTGAATTGATGCTGTCTATTGATGCAAGGTATGCTTTGCAGTAAGAAACATGAAATTGTATAGCAATATTGAAACACTAAGGATGATTTACCACGCGTATTTTCATTCAATTATGAGATATGGGATAATATTTTGGGGAAACTCGTTGGAGGTTAAGAAGATTTTTCTTTTACAAAAGAAGGCTGTCAGAGTAATGATTGGAATGAAACCCAGAGAATCATGTAGAACAGTTTTTAAAAAATTGAAAATTCTGACATTGGCCTCTCAGTATATTTTATCTTTAATGATACTAATGATAAACAATTTGGGGTATTATACTTTTAATCATATAATTCATGGTAAATCAACAAGACAAGTTAGAAACCTACATGTTCCTCAATCACATCTAACAAAGAGGCAAAAAGGGGTCTATTGCATGAGTGTAAACGTTTTTAATAGTTTGTCTGATTTTTTAATTGAGTTAGTACATAATAAAAAACAGTTTATTGGGAAACTAAAGGATGTATTGCTTCAAAATCCTTCTTATACTGTTTAGGAATTCTTGCTTTTCTGTCAAGACCTACAGCTAAGGAAAAGAGGTGTCTGACAGTGCACACTTCACTAAACACTATTTATTTATGTCCTTGGCTGTGCTTATATATACTTGCTGCAATTTGTATTGCCTTTTAACTATTGTATGTGTTTTTGACAAGTATGGATTATATATGCTAGTGATTCTATTTGTGAATGTATAAGTGTCCAATGTTTTGTTTGCTTGTTGACATGTTTTATATTTGGGGCCGGTGGCACATTTATGAATATTTTAAAGAAAAGCAAATGTATATGTATGTATGTAACACAGAATGGTGTATATGCTAGGGAGACTATTTGCAGAAGTATACTTGTCATTTGAATGGAAAGCTAGAAGGAAAGAAACCACTAGGAAGACCAAGATGTAAGTGGGTATACAATATTAAAATGGAGCTTAGGGATATAGGATGGGGTGGTATGGACTGGATTGACTTGGCTGAGGATAGGGACCAGTGGAGGGCTCTTGTGAACTTGGAAATGAACCATTGGGTTCCATAAAATGCTGGGAAATTCTTGAGTAGCTGCATAACTGGTGTCTTCTCAAGAAGGGCTGAGCTTCATGGAGTCAGTCAGCCATACCCAGTTACAATGTAGCTGGAACAAACCATCAGTGGTGGTGTTAGCAAAGCATTCTCATGACTTCTTGATACTACCTCATATTACAGTTTACCTTGACTCTTATAATAGCATCCTCATGCATTTCATAGATAACAGATGGGATAAATGGTTTATTTAGAGGACAGATTTCTGCTTTATCCCTTCTGATATAGCACCCACAGTCATTCCATCAACATTACCAGAAGTGCAGTAACAAAACTATAAGGACAAAAATTACATTAAATTTTTCAAACTTAAATATAATATTCATGTAACCAGTTATGATACCAGAGTTGTTTTCCTTTTCATTTGATGTGCTTCAAAATTGAATAAATCTTATTTATTTTCCCCTTTATGAGAATTACCATATTTACCCTCACTGAAGTTGTATTTACTTATTTCAAGATATTAGTCTGAAAATGGGTGTGTGGCCTTATCCACAAAATTCTGTATGTGTTTGTAACATGACTGCTTTAATTGAGACTTCCAAGTAAAGAGGATATTAAGAAAAATGCAATTTGAATGCTAAGAAATTATAATTTTTAGTCAGTTTTTTGTCTTAAAATATCAGTACAATCAACATTATGAACTACATCACAAGGTGTTAGACATAAACTATCAAAAGAGTCACAACAAATAGAAAAATAAAAGAGAGTCTGCACACTTTATATGAAAGAATGATTTATGCTGTCAAACATATTGGTGGGAACGCACCCAACTATTTGTCTTTTATCTCAGCTGTTTATCAAACCAGATGTACTTTGTGTATCACATCCTGAGGTCAATTCTACCAACATGTTTTCATGTCGAAGAGTATGGTCTTCTTAGTCACCAATCAGAAGCTCATATCCAACATAATGTTGCATGTTTCCTAGGTAACGCAACAAGAAAATTTACGTGGATCTCGGATTTGGACGAATATTTTTATTGGACAATCACACTTTGCACCCACTAATACAATTATTTGCACTTATAATGCCTTCAGACATTTCCTCTTTAATGTTATACACTCTCGCACCCCTAATCTCAGTGAAGTATCTTCTGCTCTGCTCAGAGCTCAGCTGTCCTTAGCTCTTGCCGAAGCTAAACTGACTCTCTCTTGTCAGATAGGAACTTGCTTTTGTTCTAATTGGATATGCACTAACTGGCCTCTTGCCAAAGTTGGGCTGTTTTGTCCTGCACTCAGGCTGAATAGGGAACACCTTGTCGAAGGGTTTAGTTTCGCCTGTTGCTATGCAAATGAATCTCTTGTTGCTGCGGGAATACATTTTTACTACCTTAAACAATTCATTGCTTAGATATTGCTAGTCTTTTTGTAACTGTGGGAACCCAGTGTTAGGTTCTTGTGTTCTTCAAGCAGTTTCCTAGGTATCATGCTTTCTCATTGTCCGTTGCATAGCGATGGATGTCTTAGACTCAGGCTTTCAGGCAGCACGTCACAATATATTTTTAAGTTATTTTATATGAATGTTTATGAAGTTAACCTTCATAATTCTTATTAACTATAGTGTTTCCTTTTTGTATCATGACCAGGGCCTGGATTTTGATGACATGTCATCTTTTTTTCGTTGTATCCTATGAGATACTCTTACATATATAAATCTCAGATATGAGCTGCTAGTTACAGAAATTTAAATTTTATAGGTAATTTTTTGGTAAACTTTGGACTTTTAAGAGTATTTCTTGTCATTTTTGGCCATTTTAGAGAATTTTTCTTCATATGTTTCTGAAATGTGAATAATATGGAAGCGAAGTGTTCTTTCTCTTTCTCCTTTAGGCCATTTTTCTGGAGTTTTTCGGTCATTTTATAGGTAATTTTTTAAATATTTTCAGGTCATCAAAATCCGGGCCCTGCATATTACATTTTTGGGTCATATTTTAGGTCATTTTTCTGGATTTTTTCGGTCATTTTATAGGTCATTTTTTAAATATTTTTAGGTCATCAAAATCCAGGCTGTGATTATGACATAATATGGCGTGCCAAAATATTGTGGTAGTTTACAAATTGATACATCCTTGTATTGAAAAATTCAAACTAATTAACTGTGAAATCTTAGGAACTTTAACATTTAAAATATGACAAGTTGTTTTTATGTTTGTTTTGTTGAAACACTTATTTTCAGGAGGGGTTGATGCTGAGCTTGTTGCAATGTTGACGTCAATGTCTGCAGCAGAACAGAAATGGTTGATACGGATGTTGTTAAAGGACATGAAATTTGGCTTGGGCCAGAATAGTATTTTTGGCATATATCATCCAGATGCCAAGGAGCTGTATGATGTTTGTAACAACCTTCATAAGGTACATGATGTTTATAAAGCATATTGATATCTTTTACATGTATAAGCCTTTTTATGGATACAGACCATATCTTGTCAATCTTGCAATTGAAACTGAAACTGTTACTGCTTCTTTTTTTTTAATTCATGTCTCTAATTATAATCCACATTTCCTGTTGACTACATAGGTAACTTGAGTCCATTTCACATTCATTAGTTACTCTGAAATTGGGTGACATTTATTATGTTGGCTGGTAGCAGCATAATTTTCACAGGTGAAAAAATATTCCAAGAAAAAATAAGATCTTCACTACTGTCAGCTTGTCAAATACTTTGATTAATTTAATCTTGTGACCACCATTAAACTAAGCTGGAAAAATAGGAACATTAATAGAACCTACTATAATAGGAGGATGGGGAAGAAGTTGGAGTATTTGAAGAGTTAGATCTCTTTGCTTGTGTTCTACAAGCAATATTTTTTAACTGTCCACAGATTATTTGGGTTTCGTTTGAGCTTAAAATAAGAAACACATGCCTATTGTTACTGCCTCTTTATAGAAATGAAATCTATTTTTTGTGGCCCCTAATAAACTTTTTAACAAAACTTAATGTTATTCCATATTGAACGATATTTGGACTGCAAATTTTTTTATAGCTACATACAGACATGTACTGAGATAAATCATTGAACATAATGGATTACGATGAAATGTTATACTGAGATTTCTGAACAAAATAGAGGCCCATCAGAATAATTTTTTCTTCATCTTTCACTGCTGTGTCATGACATTTTCTCATGCAGTACTTATGCTTGTATTCAAGATTAAAGATTCAGAACCATTTTTCTAGTATATTTAAGTATATTTTATGAATAAAACTTACAGAATTATATGAGGTAACTATTTTGATATATACAGTAAAACTTGGTTATAACAACATCGGTTTCTGCGACACCTTGTCTATTGCGTCAAATATTCAATGGTACGAACTAATTCCTCATAAAGCAACTGTTTTTATACCTTGCTTAGTACGACATGCACAAATGCATCAACCTCGTATGTAATGTCATTTTCATTCCTGAATTTCTCTGATATCGTGGGAAAGTTCGATGTGTCTGCCCACCCTCACTTTCTCTACTTGCTGACGTGACTGTCCTGGAAGAATACGACCGTAGGCTGCAAGAGGAGCGTGGGTTTTATGCGAAAACAAGGGTGTGGGGTGGGACTGCGTGAATAGTGCAAGATGACCCGGCAGGTTGTTAACTGCATTTCTTTCCTATAATCTCGTCTAACAGGACCTCACATTGTCTACTTACCCTATAGTGTTCCTGCCTAAACCCAGAGAAGTGCAGTAGCGAAAACATGGCAATGAAAAGGAAAGTTTTAAGCATTGAAGAGAAAGTTAAAGTGATTCGTGAAATAGAAAATGGAAGGAAAAAAGCTGATGTATGCCGCGAATTTGGTTTGGTGAATTCTACAGTACAAACGATATGGAGAATCCATATTAATTCCACGTTAATGTTACGTTAGTCTGTACTTAACTACGTATTTCACTAAAAAAATGCAACATTTTAACTCGGTTTTTGGTAGATTTCTACGTGACTAACATAAGGCTACTGTGGAAGTGCCCATTTCGGTTACAACGACATTCGTTTATAACGACACTATTTTTAGGTCCCCTTGATGACGTTATAACCAAGTTCTACTGTATATATATATATTTATTGTGGGAACTGCCCACATTCAAACAACTGTAACTGTAACTATGACGCAATGACGCTCCCCTTGTCACACTTGCTTGAATGTGGGCATGACGCTTCCCTTGTCACACTTGCTTGAATGTGGGCAGTTCCCACAATATTGTAACGTGTTTTGCCACTGAAGACGCCATTCAGATTGTTAATTGGTTTATTTAACAACCTACAAGTCTTTGCTACAATTAAATATAACACTGTTATGGGTTTACACTCTTTACAAACCCTACTCACAATTCTATTCACTCTATCTTCAGTAGTCTACACATATTCACAGTACGATACGGGAGCTATACCAGTGTCACTATTACACAGTCCCAATTACTTCTCTTATGAGCCAAGCATCTGCTTCTCGCACTATCACTTCTAACCACACGTTCTGGTATTCTTTCCGCTACAACTGAACTCGGCGACTGTTCCAATTCAACTGTCTCTGGCAATGGCTACATTTAAACTGTGTCACTCCTGAGCACAAACTACTGACTCACTACTAAGTAACTACTAACTGCTAACTGACTCTGAATAGTGTTCACTGCTCCTTATTTAGCCTCAGCACGGACAAGACAGAAAACAGTTACGTGATAGGTACCGCTGTTGCCTGACACCGTGTTTGTCAGTAGCCTAGCAACACTGTCAGGAGTTGTTTACTGCTGCATAGCAACCGCGGCATCCCTTTGTCATGTCACCACGGGAGGGGGCGGGGTGTTGACTGGCCTATTACCGTAGCAACAGCAATGCTCCGAATGTGTTACATCACCTCTGGTGGGGGAGGGGGTGTCTTGCATGGCGCAAATACGTCACGCACACGCACACACACACACACATATATATATACAGTATTATTTAATTTAATGAGCTCCACTGTTTTTGTCTAAAATGAACTTGATAGGATTTTTCTGTCCCTATAACCATGGAAGGCACCTGGGGATTGGAAGAGGCATCAGCTGGACTACATCCTTGTGAAACATCGATTCAGAAACAGTGTGAAGGATGTGAAGACGCTTCCTGGGGCAGACATTGACTCTGACCACAACTTGCTGGTTGCCAAGTTCCGAACCAGGTTGAAGAAAATTATAGGATTTCGAAAGCGCAGACCCAGATGGGATTTGGAGAAGTTATATGCTCAAAGACAAAGCGTGCAAGAGACTCTAGAAGAGAAACTCGGTGCAATTGAAGGTGAAAGCGGAAATGCTGAAGCGCAGTGGAACGATATAAAAGAATGCATGTTAGATACTATCAGTGATTTGGTAGGTAAAGTTGAGAAGATAGCAAGAAAACCATGGGTTACACAGGAGATGATGAGTAAAATGGAGGAGCGAAGGAAATGGAAGAATGTCAACAATGAAGAAGGCAGGAGGAAATACAGGAGACTGAGGAATGAATTGAAAAGAGCCACGGACAGGGCCAAAAAGGAATATCTTGAGAAGATATGTAATGAGATTATGGAATTTCAAAGAACAGGCCGTTATGATTTGATGTACATGAAGACAAAAGAACTAGGATGGAAAGAGAATCATGGGATTCAAAATGTTGGCATCGAAGACTCCCAGGGGAATAGAATAGTAGATCAGAGGCAAGTGCTGAAAATTTGGGAAAATTATATTTCAGAACTATATGATCGACCTAATCGGCCAGAAACCTTAGAAGTTGAACCGGAAGAAGAAGTAGATACAGACGAGAAAGGACCATATATTTTACAAAGTGAGGTGGAAAAAGCTATCAAGGAAATGAGGAAGGGAAAGGCTACAGGAGATGATGATGTACCTGGAGATGTGCTCAAGTTACTGGGAGAAGGTGGTTTGAAAACACTGACAAAACTAATGAACACCATATATGAAAGTGGAGAGTGGCCCAAGGACTTTACAGAAGTTACAATGATTGCCTTAAAGAAAAAGACAAAAGCTACAAAATGCAGCGACCATCGCACAATAAGTCTTATTGCACATACAGCAAAGATAATAGCAAAGATACTTAAAAGAAGAATTGAAAGGAAAATAGAGGATGTACTTGGAGAAGATCAGTTTGGATTTAGAAGAGGAAAAGGAACCAGGGATGCAATTGGGATGATGAGAATTATAGCGGAACGAACTTTGGAGATAGATGAAGAACTGTGTGTTTGCTTCATAGACTGGCAGAAGGCATTTGACCGGGTAAACTGGACCAAATTAATGCAGATCCTGAAAGAAACAGGTATCGATTGGCATGAAAGAAGATTGATTAGCAAATTGTACATGGATCAGAAAGTTAGAGTACGACTGGACAGGGGGGAGACAGGAAGTGTGCAGATTGGAAGAGGAGTTCGACAAGGATGCTGTTTATCACCAATTCTGTTCAACTTGTACAGCGAATGCCTTACCAAGGAAGCTCTGGATGGGCTCGGTGACTTCAAAGTAGGAGGGCAAATTATTCAAACTGTGAAATATGCAGATGACCTTGTGTTAATGGCTAAGGAAGAAACTGTGCTACAGGGCATGATTGATAGACTAATTGAAATTGGAAGGTGCTATGGCATGGAAATGAATGTGGAGAAAACAAAAGTAATGAAAATTTCGAGACAACCAACCCCAGTCACAATAAAGATAGACCAAAAACAAGTGGAGAATGTGAAATGTTTTAAATATTTGGGTAGCTTGTTAACAGATGATGGAAGGTGTACTTGTGAAATTAAATCCAGGATTGCCATGGCAAAAGCTGCATTTAGCAAGAAGAAGAATCTTTTTACCAGCAAATTGGACTTAAATTTGAGGAAGAAACTAGTGAAATGCTACATTTGGAGCATAGCTCTGTATGGGGCTGAAACATGGACACTTAGGGCAGTAGATCAGAAACATCTGGAAAGTTTCGAAATGTGGTGTTGGAGAAGAATGGAGAAGATCAGTTGGACCGATTATGTGAGAAATGAAGAAGTGTTAATTAGAGTCAGTGAGCAGAGGAATATCCTACATGAAATAAGAAAACGGAAGGCTAATTGGATTGGTCATGTTTTACGCAGAAACTGCCTTCTAAAAGAAGCTATCGAAGGAAAGATAGATGGGCGGATAGAAGTGACAAGAAGACGAGGAAGAAGACGTAAGAAGATGCTGGATGACCTTGGGGACAGAAGAGGATACTGTCATTTGAAGGAGAAAGCTCTAGATCGCATTAAGTGGAGGAATTGTTTTGAAAGAGACTGTGGACCTGTCGTCTTGACAGATTACTGATGATGATGATGATAACCGGGTTTACATGGGTCAAGTCGTGGGTCAAATATCTTGCCTCCGCGCTTGCGTGGTTTTGTTCTACTTGACTTGACTTAACTACAGCCTGACAAACGTGTTTTCACGTAGTTCAGTAGATGTTCAAGTAGATGTACACAAAGTGTATACGAATCAAATGCCTGATATGAGAAAGCTGGTAATATTAGCTCTGCCGGCCTGCTCACTTGCATCATCTCTTGTTTACACTGGTAAAGTCAGCGGTCTAGTAGGTGATCAAGTGGTAAAATTCGTGGTGGGGGTAGCAGTCAAGTCAAGTTACTTGTCCACCGTGCAGAACTACTTGACTTGTCTTGCTACTTGATGCAAGTCGGTACTTGACTTGGCCGGAACTGTTTACACGATGCAAGAAAAATATTCTAATTAACTTTACCGCTCTACATGACCGTTTACTTGACCCGTGTATACCCGGCTTATCATATAGCACCAATATCACACATGCACTTTTGAAGACATAATTAATAAAGGAATTAAATTCAAACCTTTTAAAATTCAGAGTCACATTTATGGCATATTCAGATGCTTTTGGCTTTTAAATATTGAGACATAACTGGAAGAAACACCTGTTGCTGGGTTAGGGCACAATAAGGATGGGATGATGTCATTAAATAGGGAGCCACTGCTACACAATGGCTGGTAAACAACACATGGTGATGCAGTGTTTTCTGTGTGGTCCAGTCCAAGGCTATAACGAGGATCAATGTGTCGAGCAACACCTGCAGAACAGAATACTCTGCACTATTTGAAATCTTGACACTTGCACCCCAGTCTGCAAATTGCACATAGCTTTCAAACTTTCACATGTATATGGCTATATAACTGAAATGTGCAGCACACAGGCAGAAGCACATCTAAACCATGTAAGTCCAAGTGTACATGGTGTTGGACAAGGAGAAGCCAGGCACAGGAAGCATAAGAGCCTTAAACTTGTGCAGCGGTCAGGCCTATGACTGTTCAGCTGACTAACTGCAGTTTCAGAATAGTTACATTACTTAAGGCATCACCTGCTGCACAAGCCTGCATTGTCAGAAAACCCTCTGTATGTCTTATATAAATGTTACTTCGTATAATGCAATGATAAAGGATGCACAGAGTCTGTAGCAACCTGGATGCCATGGCAGCACAAATATAGTGCTGAAATTATAGTGCAACAAAAATATGGCCTACATAGAAAGACTGACCCCTTCTTTAATGAAGAGGAGATCCCATTTCATACATACTTGTCTAGTTGAGAATAAAAATCTTGGTCATGGATCTTGAGGCAATGCCAGCAGCAGTTTCACTGTTTGACTGCCAGGAGTTAATGGCCGTGAGGAGTTGTGAAACAGTCACTGTCGGATAAGGACGTGTGTACAGAAGGTGAGGAATCTACATTCTTGGGAACTGTTACCGGATGACTAGTGAAGACATAGAATACTTTATGTGTGCTGCAGTACAACGATTTGTAGAGTGTGTAGATTGTGAAGCTGTTATAGTTACCTGAATAACAAGTTATAAGTATTCAGTAAATCCAGTTACCAGTCTGAACCTTGTGTCTAATGCATAACATTGTTCTACATACAGAAACTTTTAACCCTTTCATTTTAGGTCAGTGAGATGGACTTTTGCATTTTGCATGCTCTTAACTTAAAAAAAATTATTTAAGTGTCACATGCAATCTCTACATTTCAGGTTTGCCAGTTGTTACACAATCCCACAGTTCGTTTGCATGAAGTGGAAGTTTCATTATTCTCTCCATTTCGACCAATGCTGGCAGAACGTTGTAATGTGCGCTCTGTAGAAGAATCCATGAAGAAAAGCCAGTTTTATTATGTAGAAACTAAACATGATGGTGAAAGGTTTCAGTTGCACATGGAGAATGGAGTTTTCAAATATTTCTCCAGGTTAGAAATTATGTAGAGAGCATGGCTTAGAGCCATGACAGAGAACGTGCTTACTTCTATTTCTCATCAAATGTCAAAATAGAATTTGCATTGATCATAATTAGGAAAGTAAATGTATACAGGATTTGAGGTTCCCACAATGATGGTTTTGAAGATTTCTGTCTTCTGGGATATAACGTAATATAGTCCTTTCGAAGTCGACTGATGTTACAGAGGAATGTATGGGGTCCCCATTCAGGGTCAAAGAATAAGCCAAGCAGGAAACCATTATAAAGCACGTAGCAAGCGGAGCAAGCTTGCTGCCTGCTTCATGTTGGTTTCTTGCTTGATTTGTATGTCAACACTGAAGTTGGAGGTGACATGTTCCTCTGAAATGCTGGTTGGCTTCCAGTGGACTGCATGGTGTTATATCCCAGAATATAGAACTCTTCAAAGGAAGTTTGGGTGTCCTTTAAAGGTACTTTATTCGCATATGCTCATGGTTTGTTTTGTAAATCCTTGCGACAAGAACCGGTGAATAAAATTAAGTTGTGTTCTGCAGAAATGGTTATGAATACACAGATGGTTTTGCCACACTTCTGACACCCCATGTGGCAAAACTACTGCGAACTGATATAAAGAGCTGCATACTGGATGGAGAAATGATGGGATGGAATCAAAAGTTGAAGTGTTTTAAAACTAAAGGTAAGAAAGAAATGATGCAATTTCCCCAAATTTTTCTGCAGCACTAGCCTTCAGTTGTGTTATACTACCACAGTCAGTGTGTTCGTGGAATGGCACGATCTGATTCCCTGTCAGTTCATCTCTTGTCACAGCAAGAGGCAGTTGTGTGCAAAAAGTGTAAGCAGAACTACGACCTCTATTATGAATTGCAGTTAAATGCAAGTGGTGAAAATCGGAAATGTTGTAGTTTGAACAATGGGCAAACATCAAGTTTTGCCAAAAACTAGGCAAATCCCCTAGCGAAACATTTGGCGTAGGAAGAATTGGCAGTTGCTACACGCCAACGCCCCTGCACATCGCTCTGTTCCTGTCCAAGAGGAACTGGCAAGGCAACAGGTAACCATTTTGCCATACCCTCCATAATCACCTGATCTTGCACCATACGGTTTCGCTCTCTTTCACCGCTTCAAAGCAAAGCTACATGGTCGTAGATTTCAGTCATCCGAGGAGGTGGTCATTGCCACAAGAGACACTGTATGGGAATTTCCTGCCAATATGTTTCAGCAATGTTTTCAGCAGCTATATCAACGTTGGCAGACTTGCCTAGTGGCCAATGGCAACTATCTTGAGGGCCGATGTGGATCTGTATAAGTGTATGTGAATAACTTGTAATATGATGCGATAAAACCACATTCCACGAACTTAATGACTCTGCCATGTATTTCTATATCTCTTTCCACTGATGGCAAAATTTGGTCCACAGCTTTGCTATTCTGCTCCTTGGGTCTATATTCGCTCTACATACTCCACTGTCACCTAATTGGATTCCCTATTGCATGATATTCAGTTGTATGTTCCGCAATTTGAAACTCTAAATTACTCTTCTAACTTTGTTGGTCATCATTTGACAGTCAGTTTTAAAAATATTGTGTACAGTCTTTCCATTTCAATTTGCTTCTCTGATCACTTTTATGATACAGAATTTTACCATACCATACATTTGGTCGAACAGGAATGATTTTTCTGGCTTTGAAAACTGGTATAGTGATTCCAGATGTCAGAGGTAATTTGGGTGGTATGTCTTCAGTTGTTTCATCATCATAACACAGTTTATTTTTATTGTTGGGTTATGATCTTATAGTACCTAAATGAAACATTAACAAAATAAAATACTTCTAGGAGTGGGAGTGACTGCAGTATGAACGTTGGCTTTATGAATTCTGTCAAGAACTCATTATATTTTACAAAGTATTTCAGCATGCTACTTGTACAAAGAAAGAAGAAGGTAGAAGAAAAAGGAACAAAGAAAAACTGCAAGAAATAATTTTTAATATCCATGTAAAAAGATGTGACAGTTTTACTTTTGCCTTAGGTATTGATTTTGATGTGAAGTACCTGAAGATGGGAGATGACATTCGCCCATGTCTGTGTGTGTTTGATATATTGCTGTGTAATGGGCAAGTACTTACCAATAAGCCACTGTGTGAGCGACTCCATTTCCTAGAGAGTCTCTTCACACCTTCTGAGGGGATCATCATGTACACAGAACAGAAGAAAGTGACAACTGGGCAAGAAGTAATGGATGAACTAAATTTGGCAATTGATAAGAGGTTGGAAGGAATTATACTTAAAGATCCAACATCAGTTTATAAACCTAATGCAAGGAAAGGAGGCTGGTACAAAATCAAACCAGAGGTAGGCTGCCATATTTCATAGTAAAAAGTAAATGTAAAGCTAACCCTGTAACAGGCCGTGACGGCCCATAGGGTTGTGAGATGTTTAGGGTCCTGCATTGTCTAGACAATCGGCTCAAAGATGATGGTAAGGTTGTTGGCCTTACACGCTGGCCACGCTTTACTCCCAGGAAAATTATTTAATTAATACCTGGTACTCATTTCTGTTAGAGGCTGAGTGAACCCCAGGGCCATTGTGAGGCTGGAAGGATTAGGTCAATTGAAAAAAAAAACAATGGCTTCATTGGGACTTGAACCCGCGACCTTCTGGCTTGTAGCATAGTGCCTCAACGAACTATGTTACCGTATGCCTGCCATATGTGATAGTAGGCTTATGATATGTGACAAATAACTGGACTGATTCTGTTAAAAATATATATGTAATTTGTCGATAACATTTAGTAAGCATGGTTGCTTTCAGAGTACACTAATGATTATACTGTATATGTATCCCGTTGACTCTGCTGTGCCTGGAAACATTGCTGGAAGTAATTCTTCTGAAAGGTACTTCAGTAATGTTTCCATATTGCTTTGATCATCTTCAGGTAATTCAAAATGAAACCCTCATATAACAAGTTTCTTAATTCTGAGAATATGACAAATTGCACAGGGCCAAATCAGGAAAATATGGTGAATGTTCTGAGACTTTTTGCCAATATTGGTTTAATAAATATGCTCTTTAGGAAGATGCATTGTCATGATGCAAAATTCACTTCTCCAAAAAAAAAAATTGCATGTGTTGACCGATATGTTACTGCGTATGTTCCAAATTTTGAAAGTAGCATGCTTGTTTCCCTGTTTCTTTTGGGGAAGCAAATTCATAATGGATAATTCCTTTGTTGTTGATGATGCAGGTCAGTATGGTTTTGACGTTTCATTTTTAGGTTCACTTTTTTGCCTTAGAAACCAAATTTTTTCTCCTTTGGAGACCTTTGAATTTTGTGTCTGGATAATACTGGAGGACCCTAAGACAGTCACTGTTTTTCACAAAAGGTCAGCTTATCCAGTAATATTGTTGAGAGGTTTGAGTGAACGTTGTTGAGTACATTTGTAGATCTTTGGTGTAAGGCAGCAGATGTAAATAAATTTGTCTTTCCTTCACTGATCTGTTATTGTTTTTTCTCAGTACACAGAGGGGTTAATGGACCATGTGGATCTTATTATTATGGGTGGTTACTTTGGAGAAGGACGGAGGAAGGGCATCAGTCACTTCCTTCTTGGAGCTGCTGTGCCCCCAGCTACTGAAGGTCAGTGAATGTGTGTGTGAATGTGGTTATCATACAATTCTTAAGAGATTTTAACTCTTGACCAAATATCAGTGTATTCATCATAGTGTTGAAACATGATGGAACAATACTAAGAGCATGTAGCAAGATGATGCCAATATACCAACATTTATAAGTGATCAAATGCGCTGAAGTCTATTGGATTGGAAGTTCTCACAGCAGTGGTTGCAAAGAGTTCTATCTTCTAGGATATAACACCATATAGTCCAATGAGAGTCAACGGCCATTTTGGAGGAACATATTGGTTCTGCCTGTTATACTTGCTTAATGCTGGTTTTTTGCTTGATTTACAGTTCAACTCTTAAGATGAAAGCAATATCCTCCTCCAAAATGGCAGTTGGCTTTCATCACATGACATGGCATTATGTCTGAGAAGACAGAACTGTTCTTTGAAGTCACTACCTGTCCATATGTACAGTATATAGTGGTCTGAACTTAGTGGTAGTCGTTTCGAAAGGCTTCAGGGTAAATGTCTGTGCTAATTGGATTTGATTGAAGCCTCGTCCAAGATGTTGCTGTGTGCGTACTCATTTTTTCAACTACAGTCATCCCTATATATTTACAGATTTCCTATTTGTTCAGATTTCTAATAATACACTATTATTAATTTTCTTTTTAAAGATTTTCCTGTAGTGCATCTTCACAAGTTCTGCAGTGTTTCTTAACATCTATTCCATGCACAATGTGTCAGTGGTCCTCCTCTTCAGTGTGCTGTCAGGAACATCTCATGAATTTTAGTTTTTCTGCACTCCCTTGCCTCCCAAAAGAAAGATGCATGATAAATGCTGTGTAAATGTTTTTAAGAGAGAAAAGATTAATATATTGTCATGTGTAGGATGGTACACATGATGAAAATAATGGGGTCTAGTTCAGGTGATTGGATTTATTAGCACCTTGGTTAACAATTTCTCTTAATCACATTTAAATACAGCACTATCGCTGATTTGGACACTTTCCAATCACTGGTGCACTTGCACTAGAATTCCCAGTCTTCACTAGTCTTCTGGCAGCAGATATCAACACAGAAACAAGCACTACAAATCACTATGAAGTCTTCTTGCTGTTTCATCTTCAGTCTCTCTGGAACCTTGGAACTAAAATATATTCTGGACTTACTCCTCCAGCTTTTGACTGACTCGTAACTGCCCTTGAACTAACTCATGTCATTGCATTCACTTCCTTTATAAGCACTCTGCACAGACCCCATGGAAGATACCATCTCTATTGTTGCTAATGTTACTGCTTATGCAAAAATATGTTTACCAAGCCATTGCATAGAAATGGGTGGCATAACCCTTTTGTTCCACCACTGCTCAGCACGTACAACTTAGAAAACACAGCCTCATGTATTGTTGTGTGTTGGACCATGTTTACAGAGCTATTGCCTGGCAGTGTGTTGATTAAGTCTGTTACAATATCATTCATATATTCATCACAGCCCATGCCCTTATTAATGAGTTTTGCTGTTTATATTCCTCATGAATATGGAAAAATGCCTGTTTATCCATATACCTAATTGTCACATGTCCATCCTCTTTTTCCAAAATGGCACATCAGAAAAAATTGAAACAAGATGTTCGTCTTAGAGTTACAACCACAGAAAATTTATTAATTTTGCTGTTACGTACACTAGTTCAGAGGTTAATTATTGTAACTGCTACAGTAGGAGCCAGTAATTAATATTGAAGGTGTTTTTTTGGTTGTGAGTAGGATTTTGGGGTACGGAATACCTGTAAATTTTAAGTTGGGTTTTACTTTCACAGGTGGTTTTGATGAATTATCCCAGGTAAGGTGGAGACTGTGTTAGCAGGCTGTAACTCAGAATGACCAGGAGGTCGGCACTCATGCTGCACGTATTCACTCAATCAGAAGGCAAATGATCATTTGTGCTACATGTTTATTAAAGCTATTGTTCTGTAAGCAATAGTTCACTTTCTCAGTGAAGCTAAGGATGGTGTAAATTCAACCACTGGGACTGTTTATATTTTACTGCTGGAATTGCCAAATAACAATTTTTGTGAATTTATCTACTGAGTCCCAAAAACTGAAACAGTTACAGAGTTAAAGACTGAGAAGAATTTGGGAACATACAGAACTCAAGTATATCCAGACTTGATCTCTGAAATTTGCAGAGTATTTAAAGAAGTGTCTCTGCAGAAGGGCATCTCTCTTCAGTTTCATAAACTTTATTAACCTTTAACGTACGGCCTTTTAAATTGCCGGCAGCTCCCTACGGCCGGAATTTAAATCGCCCCAATTGATGATCTTTGCAAACCTTGAGAAAAAAATACATATTTTCCGTTCTATGCAACATAGAAATATGAACTAAAAAGAATCTGAAAGACAAGAGAATTTTCTACATATATGTAAAAGATCAAGTTTTAAAACTGAAAAATAAATCCCCCTGTCTGTGGTTTTCCATAGCCCCTACGCGAAGCTATCGGCAAAAATTAAAAATTCCATAAAAATTGATAGCAGCATGCCAGAATTATGCAGTTTTGGTCTCCCCTGTTCTGGTTACATTCCACACCATGCCAGTGCCGCAGGGTCTAGGCCACTGAGTGTTATGAGAGGAGAGGCTGATTTCATCATGCCTACACGATTTATATACGTTTGCTTCTTTGCTTTCATTCTACTAAACAGGGCCATGTTTGTTTTGTCACTGCAACATAGGCATGCTAGCCTGGGTTCAAATTGTACCTAATAGCGTTGACGAAACAAGGCTCTAAGTGCTATAAGAAATTATTCAAGGGCATATCAACCCATACAGCACTTGTCGTATATCGGCTATGTCGAATAACAAGAAATAGACAGACTATAATCCACTTTCACACGGAAGGAAACAAAAGTGTAATCTTCC
>NW_019739942.1:1502681-1513225 GCF_002891405.2 Cryptotermes secundus
TATTCGCAACACGATCCATCTGCCCTGAAGATGGAGGCGATACGTTCCTCCGAAACGTCGATAAAAACCACGAATACACGGCGTCATATCCCAGAAGACGACTTTCTTCATAGTCATCGCCGTGAAAACCTCAAAACTTACAAATATATGATAGTCTGACACTCACCTTTTTACGTGAAAAAGAAATATTACACAATCCAACACTGACTTCCAAACTGATAGTTCACCACTGAAAACGATTCCTTGAATACTTCACACTTTCTTGAAAGTTCTTGAAGCACTGATCTGCAAGCACTGACGAATATTTCCCCTTCAGTTCTCAGAACAAAGCTGGGCTATATTTGGCTGACCAGGTCACGAACACTCATATATAAACGTAAATATTATCGAAGCCAGTACCGTGATAAACGATTTCTATGTTCAGAGCTAAGGAATGAACCTCTGACATGACCCTGCGTGGGTTTGTTTTGGTTTCAAACCCAACATAAAACCGTCAGCACTGACAAAGAGTGCACATGCCATGTGTCATAAATCAGTGACATTAGGCCAACTCGGGTTGCTGCCACTGTCATTCATTTGTGACATTAGGACGGTAAAGGTTAATAAAGGACATGCTCATCCAGGTTATATTTGGTTAGTTTAAACAGCTAGGAGTGCACAAAAATTTTCATGTTCCCCAATTACAAACAAAAGCAAGCAATATTCAGCTTAGGTTAGCAGATTTTGACTGCAGGCTTCAAGCTCGAATAATTAAATCTAGAAGTAGCGTCAGTCCTGGAAATGCTCCCCATAAAAGTTATGACATCTGCTAATGTCGAGGTTTGCAATTTCAAAAGGAACACCAACCATGTACCTTGTTCTTCTAGTTTTCTGCTGAAGCTCTCTGACTTGTAATAAAATGCAAAAATTGAATTAAGTCTCACTGAAGTCAGTCCGACTAACTCAAACTAATTTGAAGATTGGTACACTAATTAGAGTTATTTAAAAAATCCAATTAATATAATTTGCATTAAGTTAAAGATACCAAAAGTAGGCACCAAAATTTATTTGTTACATACAGCCGAGATAGAGCAGTTGGTATAGCAACTGGTTATGGGCTGGATGGTTGAGGGGTCAGAGTTTGAATCTTGGTAGTGGTACAGTTTTTCTCTCTACATTCAGACTGGTTCTGGGGCCCACCCAGCCTCCTGTTAAATGGGCACTGTGAGCTCCTTCCCCAGGGGTAAAATGGCCAGGGCATGAAGCTGACCACACAGCTCCACCTAGTACCTAAGTTAAGAATTCTTGGACCTATATATCCACTCCTCCATGCATCTTCATGGCACGTTGTATGTTTATTTGTTGCCATGGTCACACATTTAAATGTTATAGCCTAGCAATGGCTGCCTTTATTTGTTCCAATATTCCAGCTTTCAGCCGTCATATCACAGTATCTTAGTGAACATTTTACTAACCAGTTGACTGTCTTGTGGACCATCCTTTAGCACTAGCACATAGATATAAGGCCGTATGCAATTTTGAGCTTGGAACTAGGTGGGAGCGAGAGATCAGTTTTGCTTCAGTCATGTTTAACCCTGGGAAAGAGCCCTCCTTGTGTAAGGGAAAGGAGATTGGGTGGGCCCATCAGTCATTCCTGGTGTGGCACTGAAGAGAGAACTTTGATACATAATATATCCCTGGCAGTTATCGGAGATTGGCACTACTTATGTAGCCATTAATTTTCATTATGGAATTATCACATCTCTCATTTATGTGCTTAGTAAACTAGGATTCTTATAATGCCCATTCACTTTCTGCATCATAAAATAGAATTATCACCTGTGGCTTATATTGTTTTACAGGTATGGAACCTGTGGAGTTTCATTCTGTTGTTCGTGTGGGCTCAGGCTACTCAATGTATGAGTTGTCAGAATTACTTCAAAAACTTTCACCTCACTGGCAGCGTGTTTTGCCAGGACAGTGTCCACCTTGTCTTGCATGGACCAAGGAAAAGCCAGATGTATGGATTGCTCCACAAAATTCTTACATACTGGAGGTAAATTTCATTTGACCTTCTGGTTGTGTTATGTGAGGTTTTATTTTATGTGACATGTAGAAATACTTTGTCAAAAGTGTCTGAGATGATTTGGTTTTGGATAATTGAGGTTTCTGTACATCGGCCTACTGGATGCATACATAAATATAGTATGTATTTATTTATTTTCAATTATAATACACTAAACTCCTGGTTATCTGCTATCCAGGTGTTTATATCCAACCAACATAAATACTGAGGAAAATTTACCAATTTTTAAGGTTATTCAAAAACAAATATGCAATTTGCATATGTTCATTGCCAATGCAGTAGTTCTTCCAACTGCTACTAGTAGCACTACTGTGCCTCATGCTGGTGCCATTTCAGTATACGCTACTTGAATTTGTGATCGTTTTACAGAAAATGTTTCTGAAATCTTTCACGCTTAAATCAGCTGTGTTGCCTAGGGCAACTCTCAGGCCAAAACTAAAGTGAAAATATGTTGTTTTGATTATGTTTTGGATTTGTATAAGAGATTTTCTCGTGCAACATTAGATTCATGTAGCGAGCAAACCCCATTCCCCCATACATGCTGTATAATATAGAGTTAACTGTGTTAGCCTGTGGAAAGTGTGTTCCAGACCCACCACTTCACAAAAAATCTGGTAGCGCCGGGAATCGAACCCAGGACCTCTGGATCTANTATTGAAAATATGTTGTTTTGATTATGTTTTGGATTTGTATAAGAGATTTTCTCGTGCAACATTAGATTCATGTAGCGAGCAAACCCCATTCCCCCATACATGCTGTATAATATAGAGTTAACTGTGTTAGCCTGTGGAAAGTGTGTTCCAGACCCACCACTTCACAAAAAATCTGGTAGCGCCGGGAATCGAACCCAGGACCTCTGGATCTATAGCCAGGAATTCTGACAACTAGACCACAGAAGCTGTCTAATATTTGGTATAATATTTTGAAAGCTTGATGAGAATAAAAATGAAGTACTCATAGAAAATCTCAACATGCAGAGTGCCTTTAATCACTCATTTGCATGGTACCAGGAAACTGAATGGGGTATATTCTGACTGAATGGATATGCAGTATTGTCTTTAAGTCATTACAAATGGTTCAGTTTACTAAGATCAGTTCAGTGTGGTATGTAGCTTATGCCAGTAGTTGTGATGATCTAATTTTGATCTTTTACAGGTGAAAGCAACAGAGATTGTACCAAGCAAATCATTCAAAGTTAACTTTACACTTCGATTTCCTCGAGTGGAGACTATTCGCTATGACAAAAAGTGGTCTGATTGCATGACTCTTACAGAGTTTGACAGCTTAAGGAAGGTAATGAAGAAATAGATAAGATTTTTCATGTAGATGGCAGTTATGGCAGGCACTGCCTTATTGTCTGCTGTAGTTCAGAATTTGGTAAAATACGTATCTGCCTTCAACCTCAGAATTTTTCTTTTGTCCTTGTACTTAGTGTAATCTCACTCTGTGCTGATTTATGATAGAGCCTCCAGAGTAAAAAGTAAAAAAGTAAAGCTATCCCTGTAACAGGCCGTGAAGGCCCATAGGGTTGTGAGACTTTGAGGGTCCCACATTATCTAGACAGTCGGATCAAAGATGGCGGTAAGGTTGTCAGCCTTACACGCCGGCCGTGCTTTACTCCCCAGGAAAATTATTTAATTAATTCCTGGCACTAATGTCTCTCAGAGGCTGAGTGAACCCCAGGGCCATAGTGCGGCGGGAAGGATTAGGTCAATTGAAAAATGTCCAATGACCTCATTAGGACTTGAACCCGTGACCTTCTGGCTTGTAGCATAACCCCTCAACCAACTACACTACCGCGTGCCCCCAGAGAGCCTCAAGAGTACTAATTTTAGTCTAATTGTTGTTACTGTATGAGATTTGACATTCTTATTGCAGTGACAACAAGGAACACTCTCCTGGGGTGTTACGCCATGTAATCTGGCAGATATCAATGAACATTTTGGAAGAGCGTACTGCCTCCATCTGGGGGGGTTAAAGAGTAAGCCAGCAAGCAGCAAGTAGTATGTTCTTCTGTGAGACTACACAGCATCACATCCCAGAAGATAATATTCTGTTATTACTGTAATTTGAACTTAAATAAAAACTAGATAGTAGTTATTTATATAATGTGAGACACAGAGAGACTTGTGTAATCAAAACAGAGAAGCCAAAATGGACCTCTTTGTGATCACTGTACTTACCCTTCTCAGTTATTAGGCTTGTTTCGCTGTAATAATTTGGCAAAACAGCATCATTCCAAAATTTCTGATTGTTGGATTCCTTCCTCCCCATACCCTAGATGAGGCATCCTTAATTTCAGATTGAAACTTTGGAATGAACAGTATGACCTGTACACGTGTAAGTACTGTAATTTAATTGTCACTGTCATATCATCACCCACCCTCCCTCTAATGAGGCAGTAGTCTGAGACAACCATATGAAATAGGCCCAAAAGTGTGCACAAACTTGACTAGCTTGTCTTGGACTGTTATTGATATTGTAACATGTTTCGTTACTGAAGACGCCGTTTGGATTGTTAATTGGTTTATTTAACAATCTACAAGTATCGGCTACAATTAATGATAACAATGTTGCGGGTTTCCACACTTTACAAACCCTACAACCAAAGTCTTCACGTACTAATAACGCGGGAGCTATACAAATCTCCCTGTATTACACACTCCAAATATAACTGTACTACAGCACTCACTAAGTCGAAAGCACACAATAAGTCTTCCGCTCACTGACTTCTTAGTTATCGCACACTGTCACATAAAATCTTGTAACCACGCATTCGGGTCTTCTTATCGCGACTGCTGCTATATGTCAACTCGACTCGCAGTCTGCTACCTTGAGAACTGTTGATCACACACTCGCTCGTAGGCTTGCTCGGAACTAAACTCGGCGACTGCTACATTACAACTGGCTTCGCAGGCAGCGCAGCTCTCTTATATAGGGGCTGTGTGGGCCTGTTACGTCACCATGTTTGTGTATAGCCTAGCAACCCTGTTACCTCGCGCCGTCTTACATCACCGCGGAGGGGGGGGGGAGGAGTGGTGTCCTGCGTAGCGCGACAAGTAGTAACGAGAGCGCTACGTTACCGCCACATGCTGCTGGGGACGTAGGGGTCCTCCGTTGCACAACATGTCACAATATCATTAATACTCTTCCTCCAGTTCTCTAAGCATAAGTACGTGCTGATTTTGATGCTTACAGGAAGCATCTGGAAAGCTGTACTCTAGACACGTGGATGCCAGTAATGAATTGCCCGAATCACCAAGAAAGAAGCAGCGGCATTTGACTCGAGTACCTATTAAATTGGGTGAACAGTTTCGTGGTATTGATATATCTGGAATCGATGTGGTAACAGACTTGTTAGAAGGGAAGGAGTTTTGTGTGCTAACAGATTGGAAAGAACATACAAAGCAAGATATAGAAACCAAAATTGTTCAGAATGGAGGCACAGTTGTACAAAACACAGGTATTCTCATGACTTATTGAAGTCTTTTGATTGGAAAAGTAATGTTCTTTGCTAGAGGTAACTGATAAATGAATCTTTGTTCAGGGCACAATACATTTTGTGCTGTGGCTGGAAATACCACACTCCGCGTGCACAACATTGCTAAGAGTGGACGGTATAGTGTTGTCCATGTAGACTGGCTGCTGCGTTCCATAGCTGCTGGTGAACTGTTGCCCTGGACACCTGCTGATTTGTTATATGCAACATCAACTGTAAGCGAGCAGCTATCAGCAAAGTATGATATGTTTGGGGACAGCTACACACAACCGCTGAATAAAGATACATTGAAATATGTGTTTGAACAAGTTGAGAAAATGGTAATTGATGTTCTGATTTCACTGTAACATGTAGATTAGTTCATGCAGGTTAGAACCACTGTTCTCAAATTTTTCTTTTTGCAAAGTATATGCGACTTCTAGAAATACTGATGAAAGCGTAATCCAAATTGTACAAACCTCATATAGCACTGACATTAGACACAACAGATCATGAGGAATACACAGAATAAAATAAGCAGGAAGTTGTAATTGAAGAATGTTTCTTAAAGGAATGTGGAATTAATCAGAATAATTTGTATGTTTTTGTTGCTTGTTGCCTGTTGGCCCTTTTGTTTCTTTGTTTATCAGCATCTTTTCCCTCCACTCCCAAACTGAACTTCAGTCCCAGCTCTGTTACAACTTGGACTGCTTATAAAGTACAAATACAGTAAAAAATAATGTTGTTTTATCATATCCCTTGAATTTCCCAGTATCTTCCTGTACAATAAAATTATAATACAATAAAATTATAATGCTGCTGATTGTGATTATGAGTATGCTCACACTGGTTGCAGATAGTAAAATTCTGCTCGTAGATGCATCTACATCACTCTATTTTCAGTTGTCATTTTCATGAGAAGTTCTTGTTTAGAAGAGCTTCTTGAATCCTGTATTTTATATGCTTTCACTATTAGAGTTATATATGAGTTGTGAGTACACAAAGTGGAGCCCTCGGTAACAACATAGAAATTACCGTCAATAGTTTTCTGTAAGAAAAATAGTGATTGTATACTGTGTTTTCTGTAAATGTGCTCAGAGACATATTGTCATATTTACAGTTAATAATTCTAGTATTACGAATACCACTGTTTCAGGTTCTGAAAATTACAGAATTTTCTGAGTTTTAAAATTTAAGGTCTCTGTTTGTTGTGATTAACCGTTCAGCGTGGTTTGACGTGTATGTTTCGTCGGGTATTTAAATCGTCTGCGGGGGTTCGACGTCTATGTTTCGTCCAGCTGCACACCTATATTGTAACGCCCATAATAATTGATGGTTTTGCTGTAGTTTGTTAGATATTTCGCTGGCCTGTTGTCAGGAGAACCGTATATAATGAGGCATTTGTTTAGCTGTGCTAAGCCATCATTACATATGCCTGTCTTGCAGCAAAATCGTGTTGCTTCTGGTAGTGGTTTCCTCATTCAAACTGTTATGAATGGCGTGTTTTCTTTCCTGTGAAGTTATAAACAGCAGAGACGTGATATGTGCTGTGTTTATAATATCATATTGCCCTGAGCTGGCCACACTAACACAGGCAATTAGAATTCTTAGAAGAGGGATGTCCAAAAATTTATTCTTGCAAAATCGATTGATTTCGCACAGTACATAGCAGCCAATTCTTAGAATAACGTCACGAATTAAGGCAGAACACTGTGGTCACCCCATGTGACGATAAGGGTGTATGTGGGGGGGGAAATAACTCATTCCTTCATGTATTATCGCTCCAGTTGACTCCATTTTATCGTACTGACCTTGGTGGTCGTTTCGAGGGATGACCATAAATATTTTTTTTTAGCCAGCAAAGCTCTGCTTTCGTGCACTACATACCAGCCAGTTCGTAGAATAACTTCATGAATTCTGTGGTCACCCCTACGACATCTTAGAATATGAAACGCAGAAGCACCAACCCCTTGTTATGATAACATAAAGGTTGAATTTACTGCAGCTAATCTGGCAAGCAGTCCGACTCACGGAGAGACATTTCCTCTTGTATTCCCCCCACGGGGAAGAAGGCAAGGCCGCACAGAAGATGTGTGGTTAAAAAAAAAAGGGCCAAAGAAAAGATACACAATATTGGTGTGGTGAATGCTTCAAGGCGTCACCTGCTTCCATAGCCAAGATACCGGGCGCTCATATTATAAGGCAAGGTTATAAAACCATCTTTTAAGATCATTTTAGTGAAAGTTTCATGCTTCAAGGCCTACCCTACACTGCTCGAATTCTAAACCAACTGCTTCCATTGCCGAGATACCGGGCGCTCATATTATAAGGTAAGGTTATAAAACCACCTTTTAAGATAATTTTATTGAAAGTTTCATGTTCCTATCTCATATAATTTAAGAACAATGATGAATAAATCATTTTCGAGCAAAATTTAAATGGACGGCTGAATATATTACCGCCGGAGAGACACGGCAGCGGAATTTAAATGACCGCGCGAAAGGGTTAAGTGAATTTCACTGGATGAACACAGGAAGTCTAATTTTATAAATCTTTTTGTTGTTGTTATAAATCTGATTTATATTGTAGTGTAGAATGAAGATAATAAATGACAATTTGTTACCTATATGTTCTACATTGTAATTTCTGGTAATTCTGATTCCTCCAACAGGACAGTGTTGTCGACCTCACTGAAGAAATGTTAGCAGATCTTGAAATAGAACTGTTTCCTGGGCCCAGTCCTTATGGCTTGTTCCGTTTGTGTCGGGCGTATGTGGACAAATATTACCGGGTAGGTTCAGTAAATGTATGGGAAATACTGTTTTCATCAAAACTCTTTTGACAGACTTCATAACTTTACTTTCGGCTAACTGAGCACTGTTACAGAAAACAATAAAATGAAAATACTTATATATGTATATAAGACTTGTAGTGGGTTTAAAAGTTTAAGTTCTAGAATGGCAATTTTGTCACCTGAAAATTATAACTGAGAATAAGAGAAGAAAGAGTGCGTCCCAAATTTAGGGCCCACAGAAACAAATGAAACAAACAAAATATTTTCATTGCCTGAATGAATTTTTGTAAGCTTTTGAGTCCCTTCTTTTCCTAATTTTTTAATATGGATGTGTTAACACAATGAACAATACTCTTTTCCTTTCAGTTAAATGATCCATTGTCAGGTGAAAGTAATAAATTGGATATTGTTGAAGTTTATTTCAGTTTCTATGGAGGCCAGACATTTTTACAAATAGATGAGCTGACCACTCATGTGATTGTGCATTCTGAGTGAGTATAATAGTAACTATTAACTTGTTTTTTTAACTACAGTTACATTGAAAATATATTTCTAAAAGAAAATGTCATGTATTTCAAAAGGTAAAGCCATCCCTGTAACAGGCTGTGAAGACCTATAGGGTTGTGAGACATCAAGCTTCAGCATTTTGTCTAGACATTCGGCTCACAGATGGTGGTAAGGTTGTCAGCCTTACGTGCCGGCTGCCCTTTACCCCCCAAGAAAAATTCCTGGTACTCATTTCTGTTAGAGGCTGAGTTGGCCCCGGGGCCTTAATGTGGCTGGAAGGATTAGGTAAATTGAAGAAATCCACCTCATCAGAACTTGATCCCGCGACCTTCCAGCTTTTAGCATAATGCCTCAGCCAACTATTCTACCATGTGCCCAGTCACATATTAAAATTTTGAGAAATATATACTAAACCTTATGCATTATCATTGCATTCTTTTGATGTTAATTTCTGACAAAAAGCAAGCACAGTAAAATTCCTATTCATTGTTTATCTGGTCTAGAATCAGCAAAAATGGATTAAACTATTAGTGGAGGAATTTAACCCAGAGATTCATTACTTTGGGTTATTCAGTGCCTCTTCTAGAAGAATCTTCCTACACCTGCAAAGACAGATACATTTATGCTAAGAGAGTGTAAAATTTTTTACTTATGTAGCAGTTATACTTCCTCTGTCTATAAGTATTTGGGTTCTGGATACCAGAGCTCTGTTCACCTGTTACTTCATGCCAACACTACTGCTCATAGCATAGCACTCACTTCCACTTGACTGCTCTGCACTGCAATGAACTTCACACTGCATTGAATAAAAAACTAATTGACTCATTAACTAATTCACCAGCATATCACCTGTTCCTTTTACAAGTATGTTACCCACAGGGAAAGTTCTAGAATGTTCACTTGTGACTCTGGTCTTCCTCATTAGCCAATTACTTCCCAAACATTCCAGGCAGTATAAAAGGTGCACAGGCCAGGTGACATGCTCCCACAATGATACTAAACTTTGCAGCATAACAATATGCATTAAATGGTGCTGCTGATTAGAGGAAATGTTTTCAGCAAAGGTTATCTGTAGAAACAAACCACATAAAAATTCCTAACCTCTCTTATTCCTAAATTTCTTTCAGTCACAACTTGACCAACTGCAATAGTGGTTGAAGTATTTGGACCCTCAAGTACAGAGTAAACACTGACAGCCATTTTTTTAAATTTCAGTAACAGGTATTTTGTTGATACCATCATATACTCTGTTTTCTCTGTGTACACTTTATTATGTTACTTTTTATTAGTATGCTGTTACACATTGATACTTTGATGCTAATGCAACAGATGGGTTGAACGTTCAAAACAACTCCAGTGTGACTGAAGCTTAGGTACTTCCCACTGCCACCTGGTGGTCTGTCTGCAATTGCTAACAACACTTTGTGTTTGACTTCATTCTCAAAAGTCTTTGAAAATAGACTACTTGAACACTTAAATTCTAACAACATATTAGTCAAAGAGCAATTTGGATTTAGGAAAGACCTAACAACAGAAAAAGCAACCTATGAACTAACTAACGATATTTTAAGTGCTCTCAATGACAGATTAATTGTGGGAGGGATTTTCTGTGATCTAGCAAAAGCTTTCGATTGTGTTAATCATGATATCTTACTATCAAAATTAAATTTCTATGGAATAACTGGCAAAGCTAATGAATG
>NW_019739942.1:1513909-1531492 GCF_002891405.2 Cryptotermes secundus
AAAAACTTGGGCAATGATACTAAAAAGTTTAAATCAGAGTTAAAGAATTATCTACATGCTCATTCCTTCTACTCTTTAGATGAATACTTCAATGTAAATAGAGAATGATGTAAAATTAAGTTATATTAATTTTTAAGCTAAAATTGCCTGTACTTATGTATGTAACCTTTTGACTTGTTCTGTATCCAAAGGTACTAACCTACTTAGGATTTATAGAATGTAAATAAATTCAATTCAAAGTTACATAATGGCAGAATGGTAAGCCTAGGCTTTGTGATATGATGGATTGCATTTTTTCTATGGATAGGATGAGTTTTGACCTTCACCTTAGGCATGCAAATTTGTACTTTTGTAACTGCCCACATAAGGTTAAAATGACATTGTAACACATTTCAGGTCACAGGAAAGGCTTGATGAGATCAAAGGTCTGAATGAAGAGAGAGGGTGCAGGTTCTACATTGTGACTGAGAATTGGGTCCATGAGACAATTAAAATGAAGAGCAGGCAAAATGAGCATGATTACTCATTGTAATGGTATGTTTGTCACACTGTCTTAAATACTTTTTATTTACAGCAGGTTTTTTAAAGTGCTAGTGTTCATTCCTTGCTAGCACTCCTGTTTTCATATTAAAAAAATATATTTGTTGCTATTGTTGTTTCATATTGTGATAATGTTGGACTAAAAACAGTAAGGTATATTAACACTCCATTTATCATATGTATATTTATTGTACAAGCATTAAAAAACAAAGGGCACTTGGTTTCATAATGTACTTTTTACAGGAAATCCCAAATTTTGTTAAATTCTTGTCTGACACAATATCCTGACTTTGTTTCTCACTGCGTGTGTCTATGGCTGAATGATGCTTTTGAAGCAGCCATGAGTCCACATAGTTCACAGGATCGAAGCGTGATGGGGGTGGACACACAATTTAAAGAAATAGTAGTGAAGAAATTGTTATTGTCTTCAGTGAAGCCGTGGTTGGGCTAATAGTCAGACTCTTCTGTGGAAATTCTTGTTCACATACATTTCATGAATTTCGTATCATACTCAAAGCACCCTCCAAATGCTTTGATTTTTCCAGAACCATCTTCTTAGTTAGGTGTTTATGAAATCTGTGAATTGTGTCTCTTTCATTTGATTGAAACCTAATTGACGATTTTCGGACTTCATTCTCCCCAAATGTCAGTTGAGAGTTAATGTGTTCAGGCCAATGATTCCTGTCAAGCACAAGTGCTGATGCTGCCAAACCAGCTTTTATACAATCAAGTGGCCTGCTTATTATTCATTTCTTCAACATTCTGTAGAAAGCTTCTGGATCAATTGGAGAATAATTTATCTAATATGAAGTGTAACTTCGTGAAACCACAGAGTTTCGGCACCTTGTGCAGTGTCTGTTAAATTTGGTCCAATACTGTTTTTTTTAATGAAAATTTGTATATCAGCTTCTGCTTTCTTTATTCACCCTGCACAGATCAGTATATAATTCTTGAAGAGCACCATAAATTAATCTTTATATTAGACTTATATTTATAGTCATAATTTATTTTTCTGTACCTGTATGTGTCCCCCTGTTTATTCTGCCTTGATCTGATCAAGCCATCCCAACCCATATTTTGTGTTCAAGTGTTGATCATGATGCAATTATTTTGGAACTGTTTTTTAGTGTATTTGTCTTGAATAATGGAATTATAGCGTTTGTTTTATAACAAAATTTATTCAAAAGTTTTTTGCAAAACAGATTCTCCTTTTTGCCAACCTATACTCTTTAGCATTTTCATTGTTTATTGCCTCCATACAGACATGGTACCTGAAAAGTTTGCTAAGAAAAGATCAAAGTGCAGTACGTTTCAGCAGTAATTTTCGTCTATGGGCTTTATTTCTTTGGCCCTCATTTTTATTGTTTTTGTGATTGCCAATAAGCTGTCATATTAGAAGTTCAGTGTGTGTTCAGTTATGTTGTGTATGCATCTTAACACTTTGCGGACTGCACACCCTTTAAAAGGTTTTTCGCTTTTAAATGTGCGGACCGTTCGCGTGGTAACAGGCTTTTAGAACACGATAAGTTGCAACGTGCTATACATCGCTCTGGTGCCACCTACATTGCATGCCACCGCCTGCAGATGTGTAATAAGACTCTGGAATGTTTAGTTAGCAGTCAGTAACTTGACCTCGCTGTTTATTTAACCGACTATAAAGGAAAATGCTTTGCCTTCTTCAAGCTGTGTGTATCAGCCAGTAGGTAGTGGGGAGAATGGATCAAGGACAAATTCTCCGAAGGGTTAGCTGACCTGGCTTGTGAGACGCATAGTAATGGTGATTCAGAGAGCAGCAGTGACAGGTGAGAACAAAGAATTGTGGCCACAGACAGTAAATGTGACAGTAGCTCCGACGATAATGCAGGTAATAACATTGCGTGTAGTAACATTGCAGGGATAGCAAAAAATCTAAACCCTGATTCAAAATGGAAATACAAAGCATTTCTGATGAATGTGGTAAAGGCTTGTGCTACAGACCAAATGATGGTGAAAGAACCAGAGTCAGACAGATTTAGTGCGACCTAGCCCATCAACTCCCACCCCACACAGGCCTCATTTGGACACCCCTGGGCGACTCTCGGGTGATATGCGGAAACATACCCTCGTGAAAACTGTGAAGAGTGAACATTCCAAGGGGAAGCATCCTTCTAGGCAATGTCATGTTTGCGCAGTTCACAAAAAAAGGACTATGTCTACATTTGCAAGTGTGTAATGCCACTTCACAAAGGGAGTGTTTCCAGAAATATCACACCCTCAAGCACTTCTAGCAGCATTGGTAAGTGTTCTCCAAAACTTTTAGTTCATAATTAATTAGGAGATTTTATATTAATTTTTAAACTGAACAGTGCACAAGTTAGGGTAGTAGGTATAAAAATGCCGGTCCCCAGCGTGATTTAACCTTTATTGGACGAACGTCATCATATGATGTCGTTAAAAGTTAGGGCAGCTGGCCGAACGTCATCATATGATGTCGCGGATTCTACGCGTGTAAGGTTTTTTTAAAAATTAAATTAAAAATATAAATTGTTCTATTTACATGATTTTTGGTCACCACCTTTATAAGGAGACAGCCTTCCTTCCTGCATGATCTAATGTAATCTAGCGACGTCATATGACGTTAAAAGTAAGGACAAATTNTGCACTTTGTATGAACGCTAGACTGCTTCCCACGCGAAGAGCACACACGACACCTCAGTTGTGATTTAGGGGAAGCAGGCCAGTGATGTCGAGCTGCAGTGATATTTATCCCCGCAGCTACACCGGAATAATTATTCACACCTCTCCAGCCACACTGGTCTGGCGGTCCCCAAGTTGCCGACGAAGGTGATGACCCTTCATCCGCGGAATCAGAACTCCAACTTTCCTCGCCACTCTCAGAATCGGTTGAATAGCAGTCCGAATCTGTGTCATTGAACAGCTGTTTCAATTTCAGCATCTTCCATACGACGTCGTGTGGCCATGGTGAACTATACGGCTCTCTAGCAGTGAATCTCTGTGCTTAGACCACGATAAGAAGCCATAAATCATGACCTCGAGCCCACACATACAAAAATCTCATTCACGTCTTCGCTGAACTGAATATCTGCTTCAAACATAGTACATGATGTCATGGCTGGCTAACCTTATATTGCGATGTTTCAAAATCGTTACAAACACAATGGTTTGACTGCAATGAATGAACGAATGACCGATCTGGCAACACCATATTCCGAGAATTAACTCCTGTGTCTATCTAACACATTATGCAGCGAGCGATTTCAGACGCATACAATCGTGCATACCGACATGCCCCATACGATAAATAAGCTTCAACAAGAGACACCATTGAATGTGAAGTCGCCACAAGGACTTACACTGCTAAAACGCATGGTGCAGAAAATGTATTACACTGCTAGAATGCATAGTGCAGAAAATGTATGAATTTCGGGAAATTTTATTTTGGGAATCAGTGTAAAAATTTTTTACAGATATTAAAATCTGTAAATTAGAATATCTGATTCTATATTCTTTCTACATTAAAGGAGCGTTCATTTCGTTCGTTTATCATAAAAAATGTAGAAATCACACCATTTTTAGAAACATGCTTACAATTTCATTGCTCTAGAAGGGCGGGCATTTAAATAAAGTCCGTTCAGCTGCCCCAACCGGAAATTAAATGGCCCGTCCGATAAAGGTTAAATATTTAAATCGCCAGTCCGCAAAGTGTTAAACAGTAAAGTTAGTAGTGGTTGAAGGTGAATTATCACTCAAGAGTTCTTCGGGACCTCCAAATCTCATCATTCCCCTTGTTCTTGAGCACCACATTGACCAAATCTTGCACACCAGTTTCTAGTTCTATATGTATCGGATTACTCAGATCTATAGAATATTGATTGCTATGGGAGCTCAACTCTTGGTAGAAGTTGTCTGCAAGATACAAAAATGAAAGTATGTAAATTATTATATTTCACATTTTGCATTGTCACAATTTCTAATAAACTAGACTCTGTTATATTTTAGTGTCCTGTTGCACTGATTGATGTCCATGATGTGTATTTTTGCCAACTGTCTTACAGTGCGCACAATTTCACCTGTCTCTTCACTTCCACAGTACATGTTTGAGCACTAATGTGCCAATTGCAATACAACGCACGCAGTCACAAGAGAAGGACAGAACACAATACACACAAGAATGTAGGAAGAGTGCTCCCATAGAGGAGGATTGACGTGACTCGCGTATTTAAGATACGACGTATGGATGATGAATCCTGCAAAGCTTTAGTATTTAGACTTTGTTGTTATACATGATGAATACGCATTTTAGTCATTTTATGATGGAGACGTGATGGCATGCAGTGCAGTAGTTTGACGTGGATATAGACACACCTGAGGATGGCACATTAGTGCTGAAACATGTAGTGTGGAGGTGAAGAGACAGGTGAAATTGTGTGCACTGTAAGACGGTTGGAAAAAATACACATCATGGACATAAACTAGGCTCTTTAAAATCTGGAGTCAGGATTTGGTAAGCATCGGTAGAAGCATAGTTATGCCTTAATAAGACTAGCGTGAGTGAGTAATTATAAATAATTTGTTCATTTTTATGAATGTGGTCTTGAATATTTCAGTGGTCTCCATAAGTATGATATTTGCTTGAGCATAATACAGCTTCTATTTTCCAATTTGAAGGGTACAAATAGAATGAAGGGTTAGGGAAAGGTAATAATGCTTGTAAATGCACAAATAACCATACCCAGTATACATCGTCATACCATGAAAGTAAAACCAAATCCCATGGTTCACAAATTTTCATGTCTTCTATATGTTCTTCCCTAATACAAGGGCTATTCAGAAAGTAACCTCCATTTATTTTAGGCAGCTAATGTAGGAGAGGGGGAGAGCTCAAGCATGGAAGGTAGTGTCACCTGCCTTATAGCCTTGTAAATGATGACATAACTGGTCACCTAGTGTTTGTTCTTGTCTCTACAAAGGGAGTTATGATGTATCTTGTGATTGATAATCCCACCAGCTGCAAACTTTATGTTTTTATATGCTTTCTTCATGCTAAACATGTGAGTGCTGAGAAAATCCATCTTGCATTATGCACAATTTACAGCCAAATTGTAATGAGTGAAGGAACTATAAGACAAAGGTGTAGAATGTTCAAGACTAGTGAACAAATGTTCATATGGAAGCGCGAAGTGGTCAGCGTTCTGTAGTGAGTGATGAGTGCAGACCAAAGAGTTTGTGAAAGATGGCTTTGCACAGTTTCAGAACTTTCTTTTGAATGTCCTCAGATTTCACGTACTGTTCTCTATGAGATTATCACCCTTTCCATCAATCCAAATAAGATGGTAATTATACCGTTTACCAGGAAGAGAAATATAAAGGGCCTTAAGGAACCGACCCTCTTCAATAAGACGATCCAGCTCTCCAGCAATGTCAAGTACCTTGGTCTAGTATTAGACAAGGGACTGACATGGAAAAAGCAGCTGGACAAGGTCATCAATAAAGCCTATAAGGCTTTTTGGACATGTAGAAGCATGTTTGGTAAAACTTGGGGACTGCAGCCACGCGTTGTGCATTGGATATACACTGCGGTTGTAAGACCCATAATTACATACGGTGCCACAGTATAGTGGCCCAGAGTTAAACTCAAGAAAAATAAGGCATAACTTAGCAAATTGCAAAGGTTGGCTTGCTTGAGTATCACAGGAGCAATTCAAACATCTCCAACAGCTGCACTGGAGATACTCCTTGGACTCCCCCCACTGCACATACAGTTAGAGGCAGAGGCCAGGGCAGGAATCTACCGTTTCCAGTGCAGTGATCAATGGAAACCTAAATCCGATAGTTTAGGACATGCATACATCACTCAGGACATGAAAAAAGAACCCATATTACAAATGGGGTCTGACAAAATTATACTGAGACATGTATTCGAAAAACCCTTCACAGTCAGATTTCCTGACAGGAGTGAATGGGAAACCAGGTTTCTGCCCAATAGAAAAGGGGGACTGATCTGTATACAGATGGTTCCAAGATAAATAAGGGCACTGGAGCTGCTGTGTACTGCTATGGTACGAGGCAGAAACTTAGTTTAAGCCTTGGGCAGTACACGACAGCATTCCAGGCAGAAGTATATGCCATGAAGGTATGTATTATGGATAATCTAGATAAGAACTACAGAAATAGGAACATCTGCATTCTATCTGACAGCCAAGCTGCACTTAAAGCGCTTGACAAACACCAGATCAACTCAAATTGGCCTGGGATTGCCACCAAACCCTCATGGAACTGGCCAAACATAACAGGGTACAACTGATGTGGGTGCCGGGGCATGAGGGTATTCCTGGAAACGAAACAGCAGATCAATTGGCCAAGATTGGAGCTGAACATCCGTTCATAGGACCTGAACCAGCCTGTGGCATCTCTATAGGAGTTGCCAGAAAGGCAATCAGGGACTGGACAAATATGAATCACAAGAAATACTGGGGATCCTTGACTGGACTCAGGCAAGCAAAGGGACTCATACAAGGACCCTCTACTAAAAGAGCGAAAGGACTGTTGAAGTTAAACAGGAACCAGCTACGATGGGTGGTAGGACTGCTTACAGAACACTGTCAGCTTAAAGGACACCTCTTCAAACTGGGACTAAGTAATAGTCCAACTTTTGAGAGGTGTCAAGAAGAAAATGAAACAGCCACACATATCCTGTGTGAATGTGAGGCCTTAGCGTATTTAAGATTATGTCACTTGGGTCAATATTTTATGGAACCAAGTGACTATTTCAACATCCCCACATACAGAATCCAGCGTTTTATTCGAAGCGCAGGATTGCTGAGGGGATAATCAAAAGGGGAAGCACAATACATCACTGTTGTCGCGGTGCGAGGGCCAAGAGGGCCGACCTCTTGTACATTCATTCATTCATTCATTCAGTCAGTCATGAGATTATCACAGTTAGGCTAGGCTGTCAGAAGTTTTGTGCAAGATGGGTTCTGAAAATGCTCACAGATGTGCACAGAACTCAGAATGGCTTTGGCTTTGACATTTTTAGAGCAATAGTATAAAGATGGCAATGAATTTCTCAATCACCTGGTATGAGTAACTGGTTTCATTTGTGAATGTTGAAACCAAAGAACAGTCAAAGCAGTGGATACACACATTCACCAAACTAGTTGGAAAAGTTTAAACAGACATCTGCCAGAAAGATGATGGAAACTGTTCCCTGGGACAGGAAAGTAGCGCTGATGGTGGAATTCATGCAACAAGGGACCACAGTAACGTCAGAAGTGTATTTCAAAACACTACATAAACTGCGTAGGACCATTCAGAGTAAAAGTTGTGGAATGTCAACATCGAATGTAGTGCTGCTCCATGATAATGCAAATCTGCATACATCTACCCACACTCAACCATTGCTGGAATATTTCAACTGGGAGTTGTTTGACCACCCTCCTAAGAGCCCTGATCTCACTCCAAGCAATTACCATCTGTTTACGTACCTGAAAAACTGGGCAGGATCATAGTGGTTCAGCAATAATGAGGAGTTGATGGAAGGTGTCAGAATATGGTGGCAGGCTTCTTTGACACAAGCATACAGAAACTTATTCTCTGATATATGTGCCTCAGTTCCATCGATGGCTATGTTGAGAAGTAGTTTAAGTATGTACGTATTGTTTATATATAATAAACTTGTTTTTCTCATTGCTTATTTTGTTAACAGGTGGCTGGAGGTTACTTTTCAGATAGCCCTTATATAATGAAACACAGTGAAATCGCACTACTGCATATGAGTACCCTGAATTTGTTTACTTTACACATGTACTGAAATGGCAACTTCAACATGAGTTTTGGGGCAATGACATTTGTCTGGATAAAGAAAAGATGTTCTTCAAAAAGACAAAAAAGTGGTTGGTGTTTTTCACTGAATTAACATTTTGACAATATTTGCTTTTTTGCAGCATGACCTGCCATCAGTAATCTACATTTGAGCCACTGAATTCATTTGCATAGATTCGTTTTAAATGCAACAAAAGTATCATGATCAGTAATATGCAGCACTGACCACCTTTCATTGACAGTAATATAGTGATGAGTGATGCCAGTGTATATTCAGGTGGGATACTCATACAAAGAGAATGCAAACATGGAGAATGTTAATGTTTTAGAGTATTGATGAAGAACTGAAATGCAAATGAAATGCTGTATTGATTCTCAAAATATCATACTTAATAATTTCTTCGATATAATAAAATACCTCAAAACAATCATTTAGATTATATACATGTGATTTCAATTGGTGATTTGTAAACTGTACATAAATTGATTTGAAAAAAAATGTATATTGCTCACTTGTAACTTTCATTGATTGTGTTACATGTTCTTTAATATCCATATGCACTAATAGGATTGTACATAGAACATGAAAATATTAAGCTTATAATTCAGAATGTGTTAACATGTATTTATTTGATCCTCAAATGTTTCCTCATGAACATAACATGATAATTTTAATTCTAAGCCTATCAGAAGGATCTGTGATGTCAGATTTGTGACAAAGTGCATATCAAATCTCTGAAGTTAAGCCTGGAGATAATGTTATTCAGCATGGTCTGATCCAGTCTAGTTTGCACTTTGGTTGAATTGTTGATGAGACTGCGTTTCATCCGACTGAGTAGAGGTAGAGTGTATTCCGATTCATGCAGAGGTGTGTCATCGGAACCAAACTCCTGTAACAGAATTCACTTTATTCCTTTTATATCCACTCTCCAACTCATAAGAAAGAAATTAAGTTGATCTGTGTGGATGAAGTAGAAATGTACACACATATTCTCTTCATATGAATAACCAGAAGAAGTCTCTTTTTCTTCCACAGTGTGGGCACTGACATTACTCACCAATATGTTACAGTCATTGGCAAGTGATCAATATAGTATTCTGCCATATTTGATCAGACTCGGTAATTAACATAGAAAATATATTCATTGCTTAAAAATTTGGAAAAGAAATTAAATTGCTGGCTTGTATATAAACCAACACAAATGTTAATTTTAATAAATTTTGAAGTTGTTTATGTGGGACTTAAGCTAACATCTGATAAAACGAGTTGAAGTCCGAGAAATATATATAAAAATTAAAAACATTTAGCTTGAGAACTTTATCTTAAGTGGGCCCCTTGTCACCATGACACGGCACATCATTGGATTGTGGATGGAGGAGATGGCCCCAGATACAGAGGGTAACTGCAGATATATTGAATAAGCAGCCATGAACTCCCAACGATTGATAGTTCTTTAGATGGAGGGTTAACAAGTCTGCACCATACAAAAATAATTTTGTTATGGAATGTTACCATACAAAAATAATTTTGTTATGGAATGTTGTGTAGGTACTCAGACTTGGAGAGATTGTTTGATAAATGATCTAAGCTAAGGAAAATGGATGTGAGATTTGACACACAGGATGTAAGGAACCTAAATAGATCATGTTCACCCGCAACCATTACGAAAGAAATAGCAAAATATGTTAGATTTAGTGGGAGTAGAAGGGGTCAGATGGGACAGGGGTGACATTGAACCATCAGGCGATTATACGTTCTATGAATGTGGGAATAGAAATCTGGAAATTTTGTATGCAAGACAATCATATCAGCAATTAAGAGGGTAGAGTTCATTAAAAATAGAATGCCCTATGCCATAACAAGAGGTCGCTGGTGTGGTATGTTGTGAATGTTCATGCCCCAACAGAGGATAAAACTGATGATATGAAGGACAGCTTCTGTGATGACCTAGAACATGTAGTTGACAAATTCCCAAAGTTCCATATAAAAATTTAGTTAGAGGATTTCAATGCATTATAAGGTAGAGAAGATATTGCGACATAATGGCTGAAAGCCAGGGTAGTGGAACAAATAGATGTCTAGGCAGTGGGGCGGTACACACATTTCTGCAGCAACAGATACACAACAATAGAGGATGCAGTGTTTACTTTGCGGTCCATGCTGAGGTTATATAACAAGGACCAACTGGACAACCCAGGGATGAGGGATTTTGAAGGTTCCAGAACCGTCAGACAGTAAAATACGAGGGGGGACCCAAAAATAACTGGAAACGACCTGTTGCGCGCGCATGCTTTGTAGTTACGAGTTGTGCTGCTAGGTGGTGTTAGCTGGGGGTCTCCCGTGACTGTTAGTGAGCTGGCGTCAGTCTAAGTTAAGTGGTTTGTCTGTGGTGCTCTGTCGTGTGCGTTCCTGTTTCAACCCTTTGGCGATTAGTGAGATGGCCGACCAGAAGGAACAAAGAGTGTGCGTGAAATTGATGAAGATCGTCGAAAGACCATTGACCAACTTTCTGAGGAAACGAACATCTCATGGAGCACGGTCCAGCGAATTTTAACCGAAGGTTTGCACATGAGACGGGTGTCTGCAAAATTTGTTCCTCGCTTGCTCGGAGATGACCAAAGAGAAAACCGCGTGAATGTTTGCCGCGACTTGAAGAGTGAAGTGCAGTTTTCCCTAACAGAAAGCAAAATTTCACGCACACTCTTTGTTCCTTCTGGTCGGCCATCTCACTAATCGCCAAAGGGTTGAAACAGGAATGCACACAACAGAGCACCACAGACAAACCACTTAACTCAGACTGACGCCAGCTCACTAACAGTCGCGGAGACCCCCAGCTAACACCAGCTAGCAGCACAACTCGTAACTACAAAGCATGCGCGCGCAACAGGTCGTTTCCGGTTATTTTTGGGTCCCCCTTCGTATTGTCATGAATCCTGTGGGACTCGGAACCAAGAATAACTGTGCTGGTCAGGGCCATCAGCAATTTATCAGTCAGGCCAATTAGTCAACAGTCAGTCAGATGTCAGACTCAGTAGTTAGCAATCTTCTGTTGTGTTAGCAGCCACTACCTGTTAATGACTAGGGAACTAACAGAAGACTTTATGTGTGTACCAGTTGTAGTGATCTGTAGAGTGTAATTTAAGGAGAGTTATAGTAATTTGTAGTTGTGAATTGTAACAATTCAATAAATCCAATTACCAGTCCAAGGCCATGTCTAATCACTGACATGTGACAGTATTTTACATAAAACCAAAAATCAGGAATAAGCATTTACATGAAATTATTAATGATAATGGACTTAGAGTAGTGAACTTTACTACATTCAAATGTCTGATTGTCAGAAGTAAAATGTTCCCACATTGTAACATTCATAAATTTACTTGCACATCTTCAGATGGAAAGACACATAGATGGACCATATTTTGACAGATGGGAGACGTAATTCGAGGTTATTTGATATCCGACCTGTCAGGGTAGCAGACTTTGATACTGATCACTGTCTGGTGGTCAAAATAGGAAGGGAGAAACAGGCAGTATGTAAATAAACAATGCAAAAGTTTTACATGGATTGGTTCTACCTAAAGAAACTAAACAAGATATAGGGTAAAGAACAGTGTGAACTTAAAATCTCAAATAGGGTCACAGTTTTGGAAAACTTGGATGATTACGTGGATATTAATAGAGCTTGGGAAACTGGTAGAAAGAATATCAAAATTTCAGCCAAAGAGAATCTAGGATATTACAAATTGAAGTATAAGCCATGGTGTGACTAAGGATGTTCAGAACTATTAGATCAAAGGAAACAAACCAGATTGCAATGGTTACAGGATCGTAGCCAAATAAACGAAACAGTATAAGTCATGAACCCAGTAGGCATTTCAGGAATAAAAATGTATACAGAATTTTGGTCAGAAAGCCAGAAGGAAAGAGACTTCTAAGAAGACCTAGGCTTTTTTTTTAGATTCACTTAGTGGGGGGTGGAGTCCAGCTGGGTCCACTTGGCACGGCCGCCACCGATTGGCCTATTGTACCTGCCCCTGGTGATTATGATGATGCAGAATTTGGTGGAATGAAGATTGGCAGGGGAAGCTGAAGTACTCGGAGAGAAGCAGCTCCAGCGCCACTTTGTCCACCACAAATCAAACTTTACCAGACCCGGGATTGAACCTGGGTCACTGGTGGGAAAAGACCTAGGCTTAGGTAGGAGGTTAATATTAAAATGGATTTTAGAGAGAGGGGAAGGGGTGATATGGACTGGATTCATCTGGCTGAGGACAGGGACTGGTGGAGGGTGTGAACATAGTAGAGAACCATTGGGTTCCATCAAAATATTTGAAATTCTTAAGTAGCTATGCAACTAATGGCTTCCTAAGGACTCAGCCCCATGGAGTTTGTTTGTTTCTTTACTTGGGAACTACAAAAGAATGTCTCACATTTTTTGTATGTTTGCTTTTAAGATCCTGACTGCATTATTGATTGACTCTAATTATTTGTCAGTTTTAGATTAAAGAACATATTCAGTAATCAGAGATGCACTAATAATCATTGCAGAAAACAATTAAAGGAGCTTATTTGTAAAGAAATTCCTTAATAATAATCTCATTGTACTTGTATGGTGGAAGCTGTTTTATTTTATGATACTGTTCCATATTAAATGTTGATTTCTGTTGTACCAGTTATTCATTAACCATCAGTTTTCATTCTTTTCATTGTAGTACACAATGTTTCATATAAGGGATGCTGCAACTGCTCCTTAGTTGATCCATCATCAAACAAGGAACCAATAACACCAGTGTCCAAGGCAGTGCTTCACAATTTAGATGTATATTCAGTAAGTAGTGACTTCACTTCTATAATTGAAGCATTGTCTGCATAAGTTAAATCTCTTGAATGTGTGATGTGACCTTTGTACATGAATGCATCAAAAACTAATATGTACCATAACATTTTGACGCAACCATTATGTAAAAACAGTGGTTACACATGCAGGAATGATAATTATGAAATATGTCTTGACATGTTTTAATTATGATGGGAACACTTACTAAACATTTTCCACTAATTTTCCACTCTGTTTTCAGGTACACCACGACTACAATCCGTGCCAAATGGAAACCATCCATCTTCTCCATTGACCAAATAAAACGGTGGTTTACTTCATCATCTACGTGACATGGGCGATCAGGATCCTTTGCATGCAGAAATATGTATTTCATTGGAATGGTAAAGTAAAAAAAAGTAAAGCTATCCTGTACCAGGCCATGAAGGCCCATAGGATTGTGAGACGTTTAGGGTCCCTCATTATCTAGACCATTGGCTCAAAGATGGCGGTAAGGTTGTCAGCCTTACGCGCCGGCTGTGCTTTACTCCCCAGGAAAATTATTTAATTAATTCCTGGTATTCATTTCTGTGAGAGGCTGAGTGTACCCCAGGGCCATAGGAAGGATTAGGTCAATTGAAAAAAATAAAAAAATATCATCGGGAATTCAACCCGCGACCTTCCGGCTTGTAGCACAGCCCCTCAACACACTATGCTACCGCATGCCCCTTCATTAGAATGGTAGTGTATTTAGGCATATTTTTAGCGCTAATTTAAATATATTTTTATTTATAGGGCTTCTCAGATTAGATGTGAAATTATTGAAGATTTTTGCTGCCAGCATAATATGCACATCTCTGAAAAAATTAGGGGCTGGCAACTTACCTGCGAAGATGGTACGTGTTTGTTAAGTTAAAACTATGTACAGCATAATTTATCTGAAAATATTCTTGGCTATTCACAATGAATTTTGTTAATGAGTACATGTATTCTCATGAAGAGATAAGGTCACTAATCCCAAAAATAGACCTCTGCATGAATTTATAGGTTTGACATCTGCCATGATTTTAAAATTTTATTTTGTAATGTAAATATCTGGAAAAAAGAATTTACTTGGAAGATGAAGTCAGAGTTCTTTTTTTTTATTGTTACTGGGGTGGGACTGTGTCCCTCGTACTGCAGCCACTTCTGGCCTATTGTACCATCCCCAGGTGATAAGTTATGGTGATTGTGGAGCAATGGGTGGAATAAAGATTGAATGATATTTTCTTAGGTTCAGGTCATAATCAGTGATTTCCCTATCCAATATCTGACCACTGGTATTGTGGGGTGGATACTTTTCATAAAAAGTTTATGTATGTCCTTGACATATGGCGAAAAACATAATAAAGTGAATAATGGGACATTGGAAAATAGGATATCTTGGGAAATGTTGGAAATTGTAAGAGTAAATCAAAATAATTGTGATACAATGCACTTGAAATCGTTCCGAAATATCAATATTTTGGAAAAAATGCATTTACATCCACTATAAATATCGCAGTATATTCCAGGTTACATAGATTACGTAGAGAGTTTAACTGAAAAATATATGCAAGAGTTTATCGCGTGAGGAAATTAGGAAATAAAATGTCCCGTATAAATATATAATGGTTTCATACGCTATGAGAGACATTCAATCGTAAGAGGTTGCCGACGAACAACCCGTGTTCAACTGAGCATAACGATGCGAATTAGTCATTTGCGCACACCTATCATAATGTATGCTAACAAACTAACATTAGCATAAACTACCGAGCTTCGCCCCATCAAAGGTACAGATGGATGCGCAGTAGTCTACTGCGCAAACCTGACCTAACCTAACCTAACATCAGCGAACCAAGGGTCAGCCCCCTGAAATACAGGTGGATGCGCAGTAGTTCATTGCGCACACCTAAGAGTGACGTCATTTACAAAGCTGATATTTAATCGAACGTAATATGGGACTGTAGTAACATGGAATATAAGTTGAAATATGACGTTATGTATAAAATTGAGCGCGTTGACTGTTTTTCCACCCGTAATATCAATATTTGCCCATATATTCCGAGGTTATGTTGCTACGCGATAGCTTAGATTGTGTCGAGAACGCCGCTCCCACTACACGAGTTTCCGCATCCCCCACGGTGATACAAATGACTGCTGAATATTACATATTATGGCATTATGCTGCCCTTCAATGGTATAACGTTATGACGAAAATCCTTATTATCAGTGAAGTCGTGCCCTTCTTTGTCGTGGATGGATACGCGACGAATTGAGTGACTGCTTGTCATATGTTTCGCCCGAATTTCCCTGCCTGAATAGGAAGTAGAATATGAATTATACACGAAAAAGGATAAAAAATAGGGTGAAAAATTACCGTCCTGTAATGGAACTGATAATGGAATATTTCTGTTTGAGTCATGTAAAGCGGTTGGCTGCCCTGTCACTGTTACCAAAATATCGGGTGTACAACATGAAGGTAGGTTTCTTTCCTGTTTTGAAGATGTGTTTATAAATAATAAGGCGGTGTTATGTACGTGTGTTTTTATACATATATCTTCCAGTTGTGATCAATTATCTGCTTGAAAGTATATCTTAAAAGATTCAGTGGGATAGTGCAAATGGTAAGCTTTAATGTGCACAGTATCGTTAACCGCGTAATGGCATCTACACAAAATTTTGCAAACTTGTGTTTCCTCTGTTCCACAACGAAATCGAAGTGTTTTCCTTCTGAACCATAAAAGTGGAGTGTGTGTGTGTGTGTGTGTGTGAAGGAAGAATACACCGTAAGGTACATTTATTGATTTAACGAAAGTAAGTGCATATAAGAATAGTGGGTGTGTAGTGAAAGAGAATGTGTCTTTGAGGTTATTCTTGCAGTATTTTTAATAATCTTGTGTGAAGTATGTACAGTGATTTGCACAAAATGTGTTTTAGTGGTTATATGGATAGAGAGTGACTTAGATTTTATGAGTGCATATTTGGTATGACAGAAAAGAGGGTGTAGTTTTGGTATGTAGCACTGAATATGACAGGTGTGAGTAGGTTAATGGTCAGAATGATATAGTTCTTTTTTGCATTAGTATAAGTACTTTTAAGAAGAGGGTGCAAGTGAATTTCTAGTTTCCATTGAAGAATTTACTTTTTGAATTTATATCTTAGTTCTGTGTGATAGTGTAGTGGGTATAATGTATGTTGTTCTGGTCACAATAATGTCGAGTGTAAAGCGAAGTTTAAATTCTCTAGTGTGACGTTATATTTTTGTGTGCGATATAAACAGTGATGTATGGTGAGGTTTTGTAGTGTTTGAGAATGTTAAGATTTCAATTTACGCAGAATGGATTCGAAAGTCTCCACTTTTATGTACATATGTTATTTGAATGGAGAATTCTTGCTTATAACAAGGCGGTATGCAAAGTGAAACACATGTTGTTACTAGTGTAATGCTGGCAATCCTGTTCAGTGAGAGTGTAAAATGTGCACAGTGGTGTGTAGAGTATGTGTTATAGCATGAAGGATGATGGCAAGTGATTTGTAAGTATGTGTATGTGTATTTTTGGTGTGATAGACAACTGATTGCATTCTTGGCATCTGATCTTCCAGGCTTACATGTGCTAGCAGGTAGTATAGAGATGAGGGAATTATTTTATTTCCATCTATTAAACTGCTTAGAGAATCACATTGTTTAAAGGAAAGCACGAGTTGTTACAGCTGACATTCTTGTAATTGAAATTCATAGTTCAGTCTAGAACATATATAATGATATGTTGGTTCCTTGTTCTAATGCTTATGAGATTGTTGAAGGATATTTTCTTAGGTTCAGATCGTAATCATTGATTTGCCTATCGAATATTTGAGCACTAGTATTGTGGGGTGGATACCTTTCATATAAAGTATATGTATGTCCTTGACGTATGTCAAAACCATAATAAAGTTAATAATGGGAACATTGGAAAAGAGAAAATTTGCGGAACTTGTGGAAATTGTAAGAGTAAATCAAGATAATTGTGATATCATGCACTTGAGAGCGTTTTGAAATATCAGTATTTCGGAAAAATGCATTTACGTCCACTATAAATGTCGTAGTATAATCCAGGTTTCATAGATTATGTAGAGAGATTAACAGAAAAATATATGCAAGAGTTTATGACGTGAGAAATTTCTGAAATAAAATGTCCCGTATAAATATATAATGATTTACTACTCTATCAGAGGCATTCAATCGTAATATATTGCCGACGTCCAAAGGCGAGCTTGACTGATCATAACGATGCGCAGAATTCGTTTGTGCACACCTATCATAATGTACAATCCCAACCTAACATTACCATAAATTACCGAACTTGGCCCCCTCCAAAGTACAGATGGATGCGCA
>NW_019739943.1:0-28018 GCF_002891405.2 Cryptotermes secundus
AGCTGCTCAGTGACCGAAGAAATTACCATTTCATGGCACCCGCTATCTGACTGTCCCTTATTCTGAACTACACAACTCTTGCGCTAGCTTCCCAAGCCTCGTTACGTGGTTTTTGTGGTGGTCACAAAGTGGCGCTAGGCCAGATTTTCTCCAAATACTTCCGTTTCCCCTGCCAGTCTTCGTTCCACCAATTGCTCTACAATCACCATCATCTACGATTGGTGCAATAAACTACAAGTAGCCAAACGGTCTATCTCACCCCAATAAAAATGAGAAGAGAATCCTGTCCAGATCTCGCCCCCTTGGCTCCATTTCTCCCAACATCCGTCTTAACATTCTATTTGTATCCCCAAGAGATCCTTCAATTTATCCTACCAAAATTCCCTATGCATTCTTCTCCTGTGAGTTGCCCTTGGTTCTTTACTAATGTCCTCAATACACCTTGGCCAACAGATCACGAATTTCATCCCCTAAAGATATTCTAATAATCCACAAGACACATTAGTCCTTAGATTACTTCCTTGTTCAGAACCCAGATCACACCACCTCATAATCAGCCAGTCTATCCTCTTCCAAATTCCAACACTACTTCCCACATTCAATTCTTTTTTTTTTATGTTATTGTACATAAATCTATCACATCTCATTAGTCATCTTTTTGCCTTCTTACCATGGCCATTTCCCACTGCAGCAAGATGATTATGTTCATGGATTACCACTACCGACCACAATTGTGACCCTTATCAATGCATAACGTTGCCATTGTTGCACCTCGAACATTGTATGGGGCACGCAAAGCGGCCTCCGTAGTCTAGGGGTAACGTTCCCACCTCATGACTCAAGGTACGCGGGTTCAAACCCAGCGGAGGTCGTGGAATTTTTAAGGGCGGAAAAATTCAGGGAACAAGTCCTCCGGGAGTGACTTTAAGCCGTGGGTCCCGTATCATAGCTTTACGGCACGTAAAAGAACCTCATGTCCCAAGGGGACCACTGTGCCAAATTGATCGGACATTTCCCGCCCAACAGTAGTCTCTAACACCTCTGATAGATGGGGGAGCATCGACAGATACAGCTGAGCCAGAAGAGGCCGAACTCGCTGGCTGAGTCGGGACTGATGGCACGCACCAATATCGGTAGGATATAGAGACTGGTAGAATATCACAGAGGGGACGTACAATAGACCACTGGTCGCGGTGCATGGGGAAACCCACCCCTCCAATAATAATAATAATAATAATAATAATAATAATAATGGGGTACCCAACGCCCTGCAATTTTTCAGTATCCAAGAATATCGTGCAGAATGTGGAGCACGGTTTTGTGACATACGCCTATCTCAGCAGCTAACTCCCACGCAGCCCATCAATGATCGACATCCAGCAAAGCAGCAAGAAGCTGAATTGTGTGGTTGTCAACATGGGGTCGTCCTGAATGGCATCCCTCCCTTCACCGAACAATTTCACCCAACGTGCCTCTGTGCGATATGGCAAACCAGCATCACCACATGATTCTCGCAGTCCCTGATAAGTTTTGTGCACTACGACCTCGTGCAACTTCAATTTTTATCCAGGAGCGTTGTTCTTATTTCGTAAACATGTTGTTAGGGCCCTTCAACTGGGCTCCTGCACTTCAAGACAATGCACAATGCAACTCAATGAAACACAACCAGAACCACTCTCTGCACTACTTCAACTGAACTTCTGCTATCAGCTACAGATGGCGCTAGTGCCACCTGACGCACATCTTTCATGTTACAGCAGTGTCGCTACTATTTTTTATCCAACTCTTGTACATGTACTCAGTTTTCTGAAAACCATCACACCTCCCTGCCAGACCCTGGAGTATATCCTTTTCTATATTTCGTTTTAGAACAAATATGGCTTCCCAAAAGAATTTTCTTTGTAAAATCCTATTCACTTTGACATATTCTTCTGTTTATTTTAATTTTTTATATATTGTGTGCTTGAAGTACTTGCTTCTTATAGGCTATAGTTGTGGGTGAGAACTTCAATAGAAGAAATTAACTGAACCGAATTATTATTATTGTTGTAGAATCTGCTGGACAGTGTATGTGGAAGGTCTTATGAATTTCACCTCATTTTCCTACCAGAATAAAAATGTCATAAATCGTTCTCAAGAATGATCTCACATAGTATCTTTACAACATAACAGAACTTGGTGATGATTACATCAATAAAAAGGAACAAGTGAGCTGTGTAACTTAACACTCTTAAATATGATCAGCACAATTTTCATTCATACACAAACATTATCGTGAGCCGGGGTAGTGCAGTCAATATAGTGACTGGCTATGGGCTGGATGACCGAGGGGTTGGAGTTTGAGTCCTGGTAGGGTCAGAATTCTCTCTTCTCCACAGCATCCAGACCAGCTATGGGGTTCACTCAACCTTCTATCCAATGGGCATGGAGGGCTCTTTCCCTGGGGGTAAAGTGGCCGGGGCGTGAAGCTGACCACTCAGCTCCAGCTAGTGCCAAAGTCAAGAAAATGTGGATCTATACATCCACTTCTCCATATGCCCTCACGGCATGGTGCTTAATTAGTTAAGCACAGGGACAGCTTTATAAATGTTTACCTTTTACACAAACATTAACATTTAGTACCTCTGAAAAGAGTCCAATTAGTGTACAATTCTCGTATACCACATTTACTGCCTATAGTAGAATGGAAATATTCATTGCAATTATATTTTTCCATCAGCCATACCACTCTAAGTTTTTTTTGGGAACATTAAATCCATAATAATGGAATTCACACACAAATCTGAGACCTGAAAAATCTTTTGTTGTCAATTCTGTATTGGAGTATCAGAAAAAAGAACACAGGACTTAATTTAAAAAAAAGAATGAATTGTGGATTGTAATTGAAGACCACACAGCTAAATTTATATTATGAAAGTGAAAGCTTCTGGCATATGAACCAGTGATATCACTGAGTGAATTTTGTAGAAGTAAATGAATTAACTAACTCTGCAGAAATCGACAGTTCAGCTGTTTAAAAGCCAACACCTAACAATAAATATCACGTTTCTTGCTTCAACAAACTCTAAATATAGGGAACTCCACAAGCAGTTTGTACATCTGAGGCACTAAAATGTAGGTGGATAGAAAGCAGGGACACAATAAATCACATATTAATGCTTGTCCCTTCATGTGAAAATATTTAGCAACCAATATGACCACAGGAAGTGATACTGAGACTGAAGTCAGAAAGTAAAAAATGTGATTCAAGAATTTTTTATGTAAAGGGATATTTTCATGACATATCGTGTCAAAACTTACATAATAAAACCTTGTATCAAGTCAAGTACTGTAGTTTACCCACAAAATCTTTGCTTGTTATATATCTGGATTGTATTGATGGGGTCTTCATCAGCCTTACTCTGATCAATCCACAGAGCTCTATAACTGTCAGTATAAAACTTTCTATTTTACAGGCTAAAAAAAAAAAGACTCCATACAATCAAGAATACATATAATACGTACATTTATTTATATTTATGAACGTTCAAGTAAGACCATGAGTTTCAACATTCAGTATAACATTTCCCTCCAGAACGCATTTAGATCAGTCTAAATGTGATACGGTCAGGTAGCAGAGTCGTGTGGTATTTCCATAACACACTTACAATATCAGCAGCAATGGACACATTAAACATGTGGAGGATACGAACATTGTACATTCCATGATGAAGTCTTTAGGGTCAAATAAAATTATGTATATAGGAAAACGTGGTTAGGAAGAAAGTTAGGCAGTTATGTATTCCATACATGTAACAGGCTGGATGGAAGATTGCTGTAACATATACCACCAATTTAAAGATTAAGAAACTTTCTGCTTAAGGTTGCATTAGCAGTTTATTCATTCCTTATAAGAAAAAACCAACTGTTGTAATGTATAACAGGAATATATTTTTGCATCAAATAAAATACTTAAAACTTTGTTGTAAATACTTTCTCTTTATCCAATGTAGGTTTTATGAAAATAAAAATAAAGTCTTTGTAAGGAATTATAATAACACAACAAGCCTAAACCTTGCTGCTCATGGTTTCATTCTGTTACTTTAATTCGTTGATACTGAACTGTAAATACTGCATTCTATAAGAGTTCTGTCCACCAGTGATTCACTCCAACTGTTGCGAAGTTTGAAATGTTTTCGTCAGGATAACAATTCTACAGGGCATGAAGCATGAATACACATCTTACCAATCAGGTGCCATAAAACAGGGAGATGAATATTTCAAAGCACAGAGCAACCCACTAATGAATTACTTCCAGGTCTATGTGTAGTGCAGCCCATGAATCTTATACAAAGTTGTGAAATAACACAATGAACATTTAGTCAGAATCTACAGATAGTGTGGCCCATGGGTAAGTAGAACTATGGAACAACCCTCCAGTGAATTTTTCACAGATGTCTGTCATCTGTGAGTTTTCTTGAACTATATAACATTATGGAACAAACAACCAACCAATTTTCTTCATATGTATGTGATCTGTGATTCTCCTAGGACTGTGCATCAGTATGGAACAGATGTATGTGACCTGTGGGTCTCCTTGGCCTCTGTAAAGTTATGGAACCAACCACCAACAGATTTTCATCAGATGTATACCTCTCTGTCCAAAAAGTATCCAACCTTGGGCTGGGAAAATAAATTTCTGTATCTGTGTGGTTACAATACCTAATCCCCTTCAAAGTAGGCCCCATGTGACTCCACACACTTAGCCCAGAGGTCCTTCCATCACTGGAAGCAATTCTGGAAGGCTTCTTTTGGAATGGTGTGCATGTGCGCCATCATGTTCTGTACGATGTCCTCACAGCTGTCAAAACAGGTGCCTTTTAGTGGTGTCTTCCATTTGAGGAACAGCTAGAAATCACAAAGAGCCATGTCATGAGAGTAGGGAGCCTAGTGAACCTGTGGAATGCCATGCTTGGCCAGTAAACCCTGGGTCAGGTGTGATGGATGAGCTGGGGTGTTGTCATGATGCAGCTGCCAGTTGCGTATGTCCCACAGTTCCAGTCTCTTGCGCTGAACTGCATCACAAAGATGATGGAGGATTTCTTGGTAATACTCCTTATTGATAGTGTGGCCTAGTGGTGTGTACTCATGATGCACAACACCCTGGTAATTGAAAAAAACAGTCAGTATCATCTTCACATTGCTCTGAACCCATTATGCTGTTTTGGGGACTCAGGGATGTTGAATGCTTCCATTGTGAAGACTGGACCTTGGTTTTGGGGTGATGTCTGTACACCCACAATTTGTCATCAGTGATCACGGTCTTCAGGAACTCAGGATCCCTGCTGGCATACTCCGTAGGTCACGTGCAACTTCAAGGCCAAGTTGTTGCTGTTCTGGTGAAAACAGCTTGGGCACAAATTTGGCCACCACTCCTCGCATGCCAAAATTCTAACTTAGAATCATGTTTGCGGAACTTCTGCTGATCCGAACCTCATCAGCAACTTCCTGGATGGTCAAAGAAAGGTCTTCCATGATCAATGTCCATACTTTGTGAATAACATCAGCATTTCGGCTCATTGATGGTCTCCCGGAATGCTGGTCACCATCCGCCAACATGCAGCCAACTTTAAAGCAGCTGAATCACTCTTTAATTTGAGTGACCCCCACTGCTTCATTGCTGAAAGCCTACTGAATTTTGTGGATTGTTTCCCTTTCTGACAAAACTTGATGCAGTATCGCTGCTCCAAATGTTCTGTAATCTTGAGCGAAACGAGAATGCAATTAACACATGTTACACCGCTTCGCTATCTGGCAGTGACAGATGCATCCGGTGAGGCAGCAAATAATCACGCATGCGCATGAAAGTCCCTTCTACCACTACGCTCAGTTCCCCTCCTTTTGCCATTACTTACCACAGGAAAAAATATAGTCGGATACTTTTTGGACAGACCTTGTACGATCTGAGTCACCTTGGACTCTCTAGTTATGCAACAATCCACCATTGCATTTTCACCAGATGTATATGATCTGTGACCCTCCTTGGACTATGTAGATTTATGGATTAACCCAACTAATGGATTCTCTCCAGACCTAACTTATTTATGAACTCCTTCACACAACATAGTTCTGGAACAACCCATCAGTGAGCCACTTTGGCATTTGTCACAATTTTGCAAATAAAATATTCTAATTTTAAAGCAATTTTATTAAAAATATGTGCCCTTTTACATGCTTCCCTCAACAAGAGTTCCTCTTTGTCTTTTCCTTATGTTGGCACTGTTTCATACATCTCTGCTTGTTTCTCTTGGCAGTCATTTAGACATGGAACATGAAAGAAAACTCTAAATGAGAATGACTGCTTGTAGAATCATAAGCAGAAGTGTTATGTGTCTCTTAATGCAGAAAGACACATTATAACAAAATTCAAATGCAGCTATTCATATGTGTACACACACACATGCACACATGTGATAATGTGTACAGATGCATAAAGTGCTATCTATTGCTTTTTTATACCAACCAATCCACAGGGTAAGTGTGGCATAGCAATTGTGTGTCAGCATGCCTGCATGATGCTCTGTTCAATATACAGTTCTATGTCCAAGCTACACATTTTGCAGCTACTGTTTCATAACATATATTGAGGTATTTATTGATTCATTTATTTGTTTACTAGAAGCCCTAGGCAGAGACTGGGCATCACCCCTCTCCTTTCCCTCTAGCACCTCATGCAATGTCATGGTTACTTGACAAATCTATACTACAAATTTTAACATGTACATCTATGCCCATTGTCAGAAAACAGTTAACACATATTTGATATTTATTGTGTTGGTATCAAAGTTATTGCTTCTCCTAAAAGTCTCAAGTTTCCTTCTAGTTTAGGAATGTCTTCTACATCTTCTAGACCAGTACTCAACCAAGTTCTTAACAAGATACCATTAGAAAAATTCTAAGAGGTAATTATCCAGTTACAAATTTGAATAGCACTCTTCCAAACTATTTAAAAATATAAATTAAATTTTATATACAGAAAATTTGCAATCTGTATTACTTAAATTTCATACACACAAAAAACATGTCAGCATAGGTCTTGACAAATGTGGGGGTAATTATACAATTAATTTATGAAAGTATTTCTGGAGAGTTTAGGATGCTCACTACACATTTACACTAGGAGGATGAACCCAGAATTCAGGGGACAGAATTAATTTGTACCAGTTATATATACATGTTGTTGATCTGTAAAGTCACAAACTTCAGCAAAGGAAGGATTTCACATTAAATGTATAGAAACACAGTACATCTAAATTCCAACTACCTGCGACATATCCTGATATAACAGTGACTTATACATTTAACTTGACTGCATCCGTATAGAATATAAAATTAAGACATAGAAATTCAACTGTTCATTACTAAAAACCTACTTTTTCCACCCCAGAAGGAATGTGAGTTTATCATGATACTGCTGAAGGGTTATAAATGATTATTTTACTCATTCCTTACATGGTAACAAAATTAAGATACATGAAAGAAAATTATTCCTTTTCACATTTTTTCTCACAGCATCCTTAGAGAAGGGAATTTTGTTGTGTAATGGAGATCTGCAAAAACATCTTTCATTGTATATATGTGTTTGGATATACCACAAATCAGTACTTAGTGGAGAAAAAGTACACAGAAGCCAAAATTAAACAGTAATCCCACAGCCCTATTGGAGCCAAGCTTTGATTTACTGCACAAATCAATGCTATATCATCAAAAGTCACTGAATTTTGAAGATGACTTTAAGAGTATGAATAAACCAGATTGTGAACTGGCTCTACAAATGCACATCTGATTCATAGATCCAGATCCTGTTAACTGGGCCTTCTCATTTATGATTTTATTTTGGTCTTTCATATTCCCTTAAACTTGGCTGTAACTGTTATATCCAAAAATTCTATCCAGTTTTCTCATTAGAAATTCTGATACCCATGTTTATTTTTCAAGCTTACTGCATAGGTCATAACATCAATAATGAGCAGATAAACTCCCTGTATCCAATGTGAGAAAGTATTCTGGTCCCAGGTTCCTTTTACAAACATGAGTGTCTGAAGTTCATAGCAATAGCTTCTTCTCTGAAATCCATGGAAATCTGATGAACTGGAAAGGTCTGATATGGCGCAAAGTTGCAGGTTGAATTTATTTTTACAATTAGCTGAAAATTATTTTCTATTCATTTCAAGGACCCAGAATTTTAATTTTTGTATTAATAAGTTAATAACTGTAGGGAAGATTTAAGAAGTTTCAATAATGGCACTACACTATAACAAATAATACAATGTACAAGCTTCTGAACTTTCATACAATCAGGCTCCAACACAAGGGATATATTTACTCAGTTAAAAATAGACATTCATCTAGTAAAGATGGGTCAGATATCAATATCCATATTCACAATGAGCAGCATATGTAAACAACCGGGTGTGTGTGTGCATGTGCTCGCATGCATCTCTCTCTCTCTCTCTCTCTCTCTGTTGCTTCAAGGTTGGCAAATTACTTTCTGAAGCATATGACTTACTCAAAACTCCATTCAGCAATGAAGCTTTATTCTCAACAGTAATACCTCAATTTTACAGGCTTGAGGAGGGTCCAGTATTCCACTGAAGATGGTCCTCACTTTGGGAAACAGGTTGCATTAGGGTTAATAAGCAACATGATCTGAAAGGCAGGCATCTGACTGTTACATTCTTACATTTGATTCTCAAGCTTATAGTTAATACTGGTTCCTGGGAAGGTATAATTTGTTATTGGTTTTCAACAACAGGCAGCAGCTAGGGCATCATACAATTTACATGTGTTAAACAGAAATTCAGGAAATTACCTCTGAGCATTCTGTTACTATATGTGCAAAACTCTATAGAAAGTGTAAATAATTTATCAGTTATAGTGAAAGCAGCTGAAGAGAAATCATATCAGTCTACCCATAAAACATATATGTCTATTAATGGATACTGAAATTCTTATTGAATGAAATCTGAGTACTTATAAAGCAAAGTGTAATGAAACACAGAAATCCAAATTAAAAGCCTCATTTGTACAATCTCAGATGACTTGAACCTCACTTTCAGCATCGACAAGTGTCATTTCTTTTCTGTGTTCTGTTGTCCTGTGTAGAAGGAGCTTTGTGATAGGCTGATCTCCTATCAAGATATTCCTACCAAACTACTAAAGCATTTGTTCTTTCAGAATTCATTCTGAATTAGAACAAGTCAGAGGATAACTGAAGAAAGATAAAAGTGGAGAGGATTTTTTATTTTTTCTCAGTGGAGCGAGACTGCGTCCACTTGGTACTGCAGCCACTACTGGCCTATTGTACCAGTCATGGATGATAGATGATGGTGACTGTGGAGAAATCAGTGGAAGTAAGGTTGGCAGGGGAAACTGAAGTACTCAGAGAAAACCTCCTTCAGCGCCACTCTGTCCACCACAAATCCCACATAACCAGACCTTGGCTTGAACTCAGTTGGCTGCAGTGGGAAGCCAGTGAATAACCGCTTGAGCTATGGTGCGGCCTTAAGTGAAAAGGATGCTGTATATTGCTGGCTGCCAGTTTCACTCATTGGAAAGGCACTGCAACATTAAAACACTTGACCCTATAATTCTTGTTTCACAACCCTTTGCTAATTAACTGTAAATGACAACATTCTATGGTATGATGTACAGTACTTATAGACATGTTTTTGGAAAACAGCAGTAATGACATATATGTTTGCCTGCAGTCTGGCCAAAGTTACATCCAACTGGTGAAAACAACTAACAGTCAAACCTCCATACATAGTGAAACTTCAAATTTTTGGACTTGCTTACATAGGAGGTGTATGCACAGGAGTTGTAAGCAGTAAAATTTATTTTATTGACACTCCATTTTTCTAAAAGCTTTTCTGTGTGGGGCTATAATATACTCAATACAATATGTTAAACATGTGCTGACAACACTACATGGTTAAATTACTGTAATGTAGTGATATTTGATAGTAAACCATCAACTGTAACTTGAGAATACTATGCAGAGACTATGAAACCTGTTTTGACCAACCAGTAATGATGTCAACAAAACCTTATTAATTCAGTGAAAGGAATGTTTTGTGCACTGATGTTCAAAGATTGCATGTTGCTGGTAATGCAAAATTGATCCTTTAATGGAAACTTATAGTTTAATTGAGTGGAGAAAATTTCATACACAAGTGCCTTATAACATGACAATTTTGTTGCTAAATTAATTCTATATTAAAAATAAAAGTTTACAGTGTATGAAGAAACCAATAGTGTGGAAGCTATGGCACACCAGATCATATGTTAATGTAAAGTTATGTGTGTATGCATATGTAAACCACGTTTACATTATTTCCATATATTACTATTCTTTTTCTTTATATACATTTTTTTGTAGTATGTTTCAGAGTTGATAGAAAAATTAACAGAATATCATCTTAGACATGAGTAATAAAAGACAAAAATGGCAATAAATATTAAGATCAAAAACGCTCTTACCAATGCAAAAATATAAAGAAATATGAAAAATATGAACACCACAGCAATTTAACAAACAAAGAGAGCAAAGGCCAATGAAATGACAAAACATGCCTGAACACAATCTCACTGATGTTATACTTTCATGGCTTACAATCAAATATATAGAAAACAGAAATTCAATTTAATTCAAAATGTTGCATTACACCAACTGAGAAGTATGGTGTACAGTACTGTAAACTGTTCTATGTAATAAAAAAGGAGAAAAGTTTAATACCATACAGTTTAATTTATGAAGGATTTCAAAAATCTGTAGAGAAGTGATACATCTCTTTATTTGTTTAAAATATTAAACATTTTAATTTGCTTATTACTTTATATTATTTTATTAATTTCTGAGCTGTTGATAAATCTCTACATGATCCATGACCTGAAGATGAGAAAAAGTTTGAAGCATCAAGATTTTAACACAAACATTCCATATCTTCACAACGGACGAATTGGGGACTCAAATTTTAATGCCTTATTATCCCTTCTGCTGATGATTTACAAAGAGGGCTATCTCTCAGTTGTCCAATAGAGGCATTTAAGATAGTTGAAGTACTAAATGTATGTTAGCACAATGGAACAGCTATGCACTGGTACAAAATTTGATTTTAATATTCTTATATCTTCTGCGATCTAATACAGAAATGGTAAATTATTTTTAAAACTAATAAAAATTTACTGCTAAGATACAAATACAGGACGAGAAAAAAGTATGGTTCTCTGGGTAGACATAATGTCAAGTAGTTCAGACAGAGTCCAATGTTTTGGAGCAACAAACTTCCTCCATCTTCAGGATCGAAGAGTAAGTCAAGCAAGGAACCATCAGAAGGAGGGGGAAGCTCAGATGCACTTACATGCGTTTAGTGTTTATTCAAGCAAAAGGGTGAAGACATTTTATGTGATAATGCTGAAATGTGTAAAATTTAATATTTTTATATGAAGTAAACTTTAAAATTCCAAAAAAATGTAATACTAATATTCAAGACAGAACCACGCATCGTTATTAAATATACATAAAATTCTCTTGTTGTGTTAGATCTGAGGATGCCATGGCAGTGGGAGCATGGTCTTCTGCATGGTGTTGCAACCTTGAAGACATACATAGTCAATGACATGAGAATCTGAGATCCAACATAAATAGAAATGATTATGTACTTATAACAACACTGTGTGATTCTGTTTCAAATATTAATATAAAATCCTTCAGCACTTCAGACCAAAATATAAAATCTTACACACTTCAAAATTATAATACAAAATTACTGAACCCTTCTTATTTACTTACTTACTTATGGAGCTGAGCCCTTCTTGAGAAGCCTCCAATTGTGCAGCCACTCAAGAACTTCCCAGCACTTTATGGAGCCCGAGGGTTCATTATTGTGTACACAAGAGCGCTCCACTGGCCCCTATCCTGAGCCAGACCAATCCAATCCATACCATCCCATCCTATCTCTCTAAGCTCAATTTTAATATTGTCCACCCACCTATGCCTTGGTCTTCCCAGTGGTCTCTTTCCTTCTGGCTTTCCCACCAATATCCTATATGCATTCCTCGCTCCCCCAAGTTGTGCTACATGCCCTGGCCAGCTCATTGTCCTTGACTTGATCATTCTAATTATACTTGGAGAAGAGTACAAGTTATGAAGCTCCTATTTATGCAGTTTTCTCAAGCATCCTGTCACTTCATCCCTCTTTGGTCCAAATATTCTCCTCAACACCCTATTCTCAAACTCCCTCAGTCTATGTTCCTCCCTTAATGTCAGAGACCAAGTTTCACACCCATATCCACCCTTCTGCTTTAATAAATACAAATAGCATGTACTTAAGGGTGGGGGAGTGAAGCAAAATTTATTCCACCTCAGGGGAGATCCTGGGTCAAATGAATTAAATATTCACCTGTAATTATAAACTTTAGAACATAGAACTGATTTGAAAATGCTGTCCCAGCCATATTTCCATGCCAGTGTATACTGACTGTGCTGCTAGTTAAATTAGTAACTACTCCTGTCAACAGAAGCTGTTCAATTAGCACTGTGGACATCTTTGTGGGATCAGCTGGGAAATGCTCTTAAGTATCCTGTTTCAGCTATTGGCATTAATCTTAATGTGAAATTAATAGTTTTCAGTATTTGAAAATTTCTGAAGATTCAAATTTAGTAACTAACCATTGTAAGTACACATTTATGTGAACAATTGATATACAACAACACATTTGCATGGTAGTTAACTTGAATGCCCATAATGGCATCTCTTTTAGTTCTCTAAGTCTCATCTTTCCTAATACACATTACTAACCACCCCTTATCTTTATCATCTTATATATGATGCTTTATCTGGCTGAATTTTCAGTCTTCATTCTTTATATAATTTTGTCAGTCACTGTTTTGTTCTGTCCATCCTGACCAACGAATTTCTGATCCACAGCCAAAAGAGAATATTAGCACTGTACTTAGACTCAGGTGAGCTGGAAGAGGAGTGGTGAAAAATAACTTGTGATGCTATTACCAGACTGCTTCTTTATAGGCAACCATTGAACACATTCTTACTAAAAAATAACTGTCATGTCTGTCAGATATGAAGTCAGTTAATATTAAATTTTAAAACCATGAGTTTAGTAATTTACTTTACGTTTTACATACTCTCATTATCAACATAAAACACAGTTCTTCCACAAATTTAATACAATTCTGTTTTGTACAGGTATCAAATATGTGAAACATGACATCAAACATATGAGAGAACTTAAAAGGTATGAAGGTTCATGCAATGAAACAAAAACAGTATCTACTGGCAAATTTTTCAGGACTTAGGACAAGATTGATCAAGGCAATTTAAGTGTTCTGCGGACGGAAGGACGCATGCCTGAGTTTAATACATGTTCAGATTTGGATCTGCCCTTCAGGGGCTATGTATGGAAGCTTACTATCAAACAGTTTCCTTCTGCAGATGTGCAGATAGTTCATTAGGTGTAATTACTATCATGTTTGCCTGCTTTGATGTACCACAACATATATCCTACTGTTAAAATATAAGGATGAGGAGCTAATTTCCAAGACACCAAGACAAGTAAACAAATTTAGGGAATTAAGTCCACTATAATATACATCGTATGTACACAATAAAGTCTGTCTCTATTAACAACTGTACACCACAGCCCAAATAAATTTTTTCTCCATAATTTTACAAGCTTCTAAAACATGAATAATTCCACAAATAATGGCATTCTATACATTATAAAAGTATAGACGAAGGTCATTAAGAGAAATGTTTCGATCAATGTTTATGCCTTAAACTGGCACTAAGATATAATCAAAAGTGCCACAGAATTGTTTCAAAATAAAAGACTTACTAACAAATCTCCATTCACAGAACAGTGCATGAATTATAGTTCTTCTACAATTTTCAGACAGAACTAATAAAACTTTGCAGTTCCTTTGAAATTATTAATTACTGATCATAACATGACATAAAAATCACATATATGCCCACTGAATTCTGGGTAATCACAATGATGTAATTACACATTTCCTATACTGTAAACAGAAAAAATGAACTAGGAATGCATTAAGTCCATTCAGACTATAAACAGTAAAAGCAATTACTGGATAATTTACCTTATAAGAGAACAAAGATGTGCAGATTAAGATTAAGTTTCAACTCAGGTTATTTGATTTATAACTTAAAAAAAAAAATTGCACCCTCTTGATCTTCTGTATACATATATAATATAATACAGTTCTTCATAGGATGTATAAAATAATTCCATCAGTATTGCTGTTGGCTTCTGATATTCCAATTACATTTTTTTTGCATCTCTTACCAAACTACATGACGACTAGCAATGATATGGATGTTTCCCTCAGTTTTGCATGTAAGAATTCTAACATCAACCAAGCATCTAAGCAGTGATTTCTATGCAATGCTATTGTCCCATTCCTTGCCTGCACATTCTAACAGCAATCAGTACTAAACTACCGATGTCTCTGATAGCACTCTAGCATGCCAGAATTTACATTAGTTCCTTTATTTACGTGGTTTCCCATTGTGCTTCCTTTAACTGTTCACAGTTCATAATAACCAAGTTGTAGGAACTCTCTGTATTTTGAGATTGCCAACCTACCCTGTACTTGAATTCAAAGCGAATTTAAGTGGAAAAATGTATTTAGGCAGTAATGGAGACAAAGACTCCATCACATTTAACATGGACATGTCTGATTTCTCAACTATAATAAACATGTTAAAATAACACAATTAATGACAAGAATTAGCATAAAATAAACATCCTCTTGGCCTACATATGAACACAGAGAGCAATCTATTTTTGAGTTTTAATCTTAGAATTGGAAAGGAACTTCTCAATATAAATAAAATAAGTTAGGAAATGATTTCCTGTCTAGAGTACTCTCTTTACACTTCCATCCCAAAAATGAGAACTAACATTCACATCAACATTATAGCCTGATCCTTGGCAAGGTTGCTCCATCCCAGCTTGTTCTGAGAAAAGAACATGCATGTTGAGGTACAATATTGTACTTGGATGTTAACGAAGAAAATAAATAATGCACGTGAAAGATATGCTTCTACACACTACGATGCTACATATGGTAGATATCCAACTCACACATCAGGACTAGGCGCAGCTTCAGCTGATGTGAGCCAATGTGACTTCATGACACTTTGACACGTATACTTTTAGTTCGTGCTGACAATCAATGTTTGGACAGTTGCACCACCTTTCAGTTTATTCATTAGTGTCTCAGCATTGAATGTATCTCATTAGTGCTACTGATACAGAACCTTACAGAAGAACAACTCTAATTTCCTACCAATTATAAGTTACATGCTCTTTAAATATATTTATATATATATAAATGTATATGGATATTTATATATATATATATAAATATGATAACACAATCATTCACTATGCAGTCTTCATAACACTCTCGTATGTTACTATTCATTGAAGATGTCCACATTATTTATATACATACATATACATACACACAAGCATACACACACATATACACAGGCATTCATACACACAGCCTGCAGTTCAGCTAATATTTGTTGATTGACATTTACTCGCCAAGGTAGTAGTTGATAATTGCAACAGTCAAATTCAATTAGTCTGCAATTGCTTCTGAGGAGATATGGATTAGATTTAGCATTTTCTTGTTCCAAGGTAACGCACACAACCAGGGGAAAGTAATGGTCCATTCTGATCATTCCCCAACACTGTAGTTTGCAACTGAACATTAAACACAAGATATGGTAAACACTTTGCCCTTGGGAAGGCGTTCATACTATGCCTCAAGTGTTTCTTCCACCACATCTGGGACCATCGAGAGGTCTTCAGCCATCTCGTCTCCTTCTTCCAACTCGTGACTCTGATCCATGGGCGTACCTACTGAAGCTCCAGGTCCATAAACTCTCTCTTCATCAACTTCAACACCCACACCCTCTGTCTCCTCTCCATCCATTCCCTGTTCTAACACCTCTCGCTTTATCAGGTGCACCAGACCTTCACTCTCAGTTACCATTGAAGAAGGGAGCACAGGTGGCACAGCTTCCTGTTTGATGTGCATCATGGCTCCTTCCATTGATGCTCTGAAACAATTGTGCAGATTAAATAAATATACACTTGTTCATAATATTTAAACTTTAACAAATTTCAACATGCAGAAATCTACCTTACAGCTGCCAATATAAAAGGAAACAAGTTCTTAATGTAGGGCCCCTCATTTCGTTGCACTAAGAAGGAGTACCAGGAGGCACGTGATAGTGTAGTTGGTTGAGGCACTATGCTACAGACCAGAAGGTCGTGGGTTCGAGTCCTGATGAGGTGGATATTTTTCAATTGACCTAATCCTTACAGCCGCACTATGGCCCTGGGGTCGACTCAGCCTCTAACAGATATGAGTACCAGGAATCTTCCTTGGGGGTAAAGGTCGGCCAGCACATAAGGCTGACAAACTCACTGCCATCTGTGAGCTGATTGTCTAGATAATGTGGGACCCTCAACGTCTCACAATCCTATGGGCCTCCATAGCCTGTTATAGGGATTGCTTCGCCTTCTTCACCTTCAAGGAGTACTACTGTGTCCTGTAATGTGGGTTTTCTTATATGGTCTATATCAGTGTTTCTCAAAGTGCAGCTGCTGAAGCCTGACCATGGGTCTGCAAGATTATTTTTTTCTCCTATCATAAAATAGAAGTAAGAAATATTATACCAAATATTTTTTTAATATTCTACAAATTCTGTTTATTTGGAATAATTGTATACCAAATATTTTGGATTAAAAATTGTGTGTAGGCATCTATGATAATTATGAGGGTTGGAACTTTAATAGTGGCAACTATTTATTTACAACTGATACAAAATAGATGCATGTTTCGAAGTTTTACTGTCCTTCAGTGTAGTCGCCAGCATTGTGTACAACCTGTTGCCAGCGATGTGGAAGTCGTAGGATACCTTTAGCAGCGCCTGTTGTGTTGATAGTTCGAATGGAGCGGTCTGCTGCCTGAAGAATCTCTGGAACACTTCTGAAGCGAATGCCACAAAGTGGTTCCTTCATCTTAGGTCCAAGACAAAGTCACAAGGGCTTAAGTCCAGGGAGTATGGTGGATGGTACAGCACTTCCCAGAGTTGTATCATAGCCATTTCTGCATTTCTGTCAAATCCCATCATGATGCGATTTTTCTCATGCCCAGGCATTCCTTCAGAATGTGAAGCACAGTCATATGCGCTAATCCTGTCTCTCAGGCGAGCTCATGAATTGTATGGCGTCAATCACTCTCCAGTAACGTGGAAAGAGCATACACTTCTTCACTGACACTAGGACGACCTGGCCGACACATGTCTGCCACATTTTGGCGTCCCTCGTTGAAGGCTTTTACCCACCTTGCCACTGTTCTGNACGTGTGGTATAAGCGACATTATTTGGTTCCGCTGCATGACATCTCTATAGCAGTGTTGCCACTATTAAAGTTCCAACCCTTGTATATAGTAATGAGTCAGCCATTTTTGTCATTAAACAACCGAGGTAAGAAAACGCACTGTAACTGGTATTAAACATTTTGTAAACAAGATGAAGTAATAAAATGTTAAAAATCAATTATTTTATTTGAAGTTTTTTAATTAATATGTATTAATATTTCAACCAAGGAACTTCTGAGTTTACAGAATTGCACAGTAAAGGAACACATGACAGCATCATATCATTGCAAGAGAGCAATTTAATATAAGCCAACAGTCATTGTTCCATTTGTCCAGGTTTACTTGAAAGACATAGGAATACTAAAACAGATCTCACTGGAAATAGGTTATGAAGGTATGTGTTGGATTCAAATAGCTCAGTGTGTGATCCTGTAATGGGCTTTGTAAAACTGCTTATGAAATTCTAGTTCCTAATAAGCAGGAATTTGTTGACCTGCTGAATAATTACAGAACTGTAGAAGAAGACCCTATGCTGTGGAGTTTGCTTGTTGCTGTAGCACAGTGGCAAACAAGTAGAAACTGGATTAAGGAAAGAAGAGAATCTGGAATTATCAATATACTGTAGAACATAAATACCTAATTAAAAAATACAATATTTTGAGTTGCTCTGAGACCTTCTCAAACACAAAGTGTGTGTTCTGAAGAAGAGTGTGTAATGTGCTACAATGCTGTATTAAGAAAGAAGGCGTGTAATGCATAACATATAATCTTTCCTTATGTAACGAGAACTCTTGTATCTTGTGTGAAGGAACTTTCACTGTGATATTTTAGGTTCATGGAGTTTATTTTGGTATTTTATTTGTTTAATGGCCGAGCCATAGCTCAAGCAGTTAGCCACTGGCTAGCGGTCTCTGTAGTCTAGTTGTAACGTTCCCACCTCATGACTCAAGGTACACGGATTCAAACCCAGCAGAGGTCGTGGAATTTTTAAGGGCGGAAAAATTCAGGGAACAAGTCCTCCGGGAGGGACTTGAAGCCGTGGGTCCCACGTCGTAGCTTTACGGCATGTAAAAGAACCTCATGTCTCAAGGAGACCTCTGAGCCAAATTTGTAAGGATATTTCCCACCCAACGATAGTCTCTAACGCCTCTGGTAGACAGGGGAAGCATCTAGATACCGCTGAGCCAGTAGAGGCCGAACTCGCTGGCTGAGTTGGGACTGACAGCATGCATGAGTACCGGTAGGGTATTGAGACTGGTAGAATATCACAGGGGGGCGTACAATAGATCAAACTGGTCGCAGTGTATGGGGAAACCCACCCCCCTCCAATAATAATAATAATAATAATCGCTGGCTTCCCACTGCGGCGGCCCAGGTTCGATCCTGGGTCTGGTCAAGTGGGATTTGTGGTGGACAAAGTGGCACTGGGGCGGGTTTCTTCCGTGTATTTCAGTTACCCCTGCCAATCTTCATTCCACCAAATTCTCCATCATCATAATCACCTAGGGCAGGTACAATAGGCCAATCAGTAGCTGCCATGCTGAGTGGACCCATCTGAACTCCACGCCCCACTAAGCGAATTAAAAAAAAAATATTTGTTTAATGCGTCGATAATTAAAAATAACCAGTGCAGCTGACTTGAATTTACATCTTTTCACAAACCACAACACAATGAAAGAATTAAATTACTGATTTCTCCTGCATAAAACAACATGAGCCAATCATATAAATCACACTGTGACATACATTCTCCTAATATTATGGAAGGGGAAAGATACATTAGTTGGTCCATGTCACAGGAAAAACAAACAAGCCTGTTTTTGGAAACTCCAGGATTAAATTGATCAAAAATTCAATACAGGAAGCCACTAATAGTGATTTATGAGGAGGCAGGGTAGTTAAATGTTGCTAAAGTACAAAATTGCAATCTGCAATCTCACAGCTTTCAGTGGTAGCAGTTCCAGTCTTAACTGTATCCTCCCTTGCTTCAAGAACATGAACCCCTCGAACAGTATGGCCAGGATATTCATGTCACTTTTCCCTGTGACAATCTCATTCTCATTCTATAATTTGTCCTGTGTCGTCAGTACCATACTGTACATGATGTGGGAACCTACCACAGACAACTCCCGCAGTGTACCGAAAGCAGGCAATATTTATAAGCTACAGCTTGCGGCCTGGTTGTCTTTACATCCACATAAGCGCTACTATAACTGCAGCTCCGCCACCAACAGGTCCGTGCACTGCCCAGTGATAACGGTATAAAAATGCAGGCCTCCAACAGGCTAGCATCAAATGATAGACCTGACCTCTCATCAGAGAGGGCCCCCCACATGGACAGGAGAGTAACTTTCATATAAGAAGAAATATCTGGACCTGAGCCCCAGGACAGACAGACTGACCGACTGTCACTCGCAATGTGACGCTAACTTTGACTTGAGGCTGGCATCAATCGCATCAGTTGCATCAGTCACCGCTACACTACTATCAAGAGATCACCGCAGCTGCAACTCTCCAGTAGAGCACCGAACCAACTCTGCCGGTGCACGCACTGTAGCTCCGCCAGCCAGCCAGACTTGTTGCTATCCTGTTAGCTCGCAATCACTGAGTTGCAGCAAAGGAAGTACATTGGGTTGCAGCAAGGAGGTACACCATGCTTGCTAGCTCACTCCAACAGAGGCTAAACAAACAGGCCTTTTATGGGCCTCCACCGAGCACCATCATCACTACACTGGGCTAACGGCTATGAAATGAGTCTCCACCGGTATTCTCCAGACACGCTCCCCATGCATCTGTAATGCCTATTCTATGTGCAACAAACATTTGTTGTTATAGTTTCAAGTGGTTGTCTCGGCGAACATTGACACCCCACAATACTCTTCCTTCTCTTAATGAACACTTGAACTATTCTTACAGACACCAGTGTGGAACACAACGTTTGTTACAGAGGTGTGCATTCTATTGTTGACATCTGCAAATTCTGCCAAAAAACTTGGACTTTCAAAAAACCTGCTGAAAATGCAAAACAGGACTTAAGTATGCAGACTCATATTGACATAAAATATAAGAGTGTAATCATTATCTTAATAATTATTTGAGAACTTCAAAATTTGTAGAAATAAAGGATAAAATAAGAATATAAAATGTTGCAGGAATAGTCCGACTTAAAATGGCTAACTGATAGTCTGAAGTTGTTACTGTAAGTTACCTGTGCTCCAAGGGTGGAGATGGTACTTTTTCTGGACTGGTTGTTGTGGAAGTGCTCATAGAATTGTTGAGAAACCCTATGTTGCTGTCACCAAGTGCAGCCTGCAACATACCACATATTTCCTAGACATAATCCAGTAAAATATTATCACACAAATTAGAGAATATTACTTTATTCTATTCATGGCTTTATAAGCATTAGCTCCCTCCTCGCTTGGCTTCAAAGCTAGAACATACATTACCATACATCATGTCATGCATCAGAATCAAAGGTGATACTGTTTATCCATTTCACTGTTATGGACAGAACATTCCATTGCATTAAAAAATACTGTATACTCTGAGCATTTTGAACAGAATAGATCTGTTGAAAGTATAGAGTACTGTAATGTCAAACTTCTTGAAGAAAATGCAGTGACAGAAAAAAATGTAAAAATGTTATGACTTTCAGAAAAACTGAATTTTACTGATCAGACAGAAGCAATATATCTACACATGCATCGATAAAATACTGCATTTATTTCCACATTTCAACAGCAGAGTGAGTATTGCTCAGCAGGGACTTTTTAATGCCACAGTCAAACAATGTCTTTCTAAAAACGCCAAAAGATTGTAACAAAACTACTTTAAAATTTTATCTGTAAAGAAGATAATGAAAGTACTTTACCTCAGAATAATTCTCACATTGGGAGTTCTTGAAAAATAAACAAGAATGTTGTCAAATAACTGTTTAAAAGATACGTGCAATTACACACTACATGCTGTAACTGTAACAAGTCTCAGGAACTCAAAGAATGATTCCATATTCATATTACCTATAAGAAATGTTAATTTAGAGTGACTGAAATGTAAATATAGATTCGTCTACATCTTTTATATATCTTTGTCTTGTTTTTTAAAGTTTAAATATACAACAGTTAAACCATTCATAAACACATATTAGTATGCACACACTTAGGAAAACATGTACTTTAATATAGGAGATGAAAGAACTTATGTTATTAAAATGTGCAATGGTTATCAATTCTTCTTCATGTTTATGAGGTAATCAGACTAAATCTTTAATGGAGTCAGATATCCTATGTTATCCACGATTGCTCCAAGTACCTCCATGCAAATATCAAACTACAACCAATCAAGTTAGTCAAGCATTAATGCTCCAGACCTGTAGTCGATAGGTGCTCAGTTTGAACCTTTGCCAGGACACTGGCTGCCCTGACTGAGGTTCTTCATGATTAATCTCAGTCCCTCTAGGCAAATACGATGACAGTACCTTGATAACCCATACGAAGTTCCTTCCGAACCCTTTCTAATTCATTATTCTCCAATCAGTCTACTACTGGATGCTATATTGTCTAAAATATTGAAAATGTCATAAAATAAATCACACATATAGAGTACACACAGTGTGTTTCAGTCTAGCAATTATCACCCCTGCTTCACATTCAAGGGTTCTGGGTTTGATTCTCAGGCTGGAGGCTGGCTACCATCACTGAAGTTTCCTGTGATTTTCCTCAAGCTCTTCAAGAAAAATTCTGGAATAGTACTTCAAAAAACCCCCAATTCAGAGTGCATAACCATCTGCCCATTAAGTACTCTACAGCCTATGTATTTAAGAACATATCACTGAATGGAATACAGCATACTGCTGGTATAAAATAAATATGCCTCTTTAATAAGAGGAACTCAACATGATAAAATTATTAGACTACCAATTGCATATGGTATATGAAAGATATGGCAACGACCTCTGTGGTCTAGTGGTCAGAGTTCCTGGCTACAGATCCAGAGGTCCTGGTTCGATTCCTGGTGCTGCCAGATTTTTGAGAAGTAGTGGGTATGGAAAGGGGTCCACTCAGCCTCATGAGGATAACTGAGGAGCTATTTCAAGGAAATAGCGGCTCCGGTCTAGAAAAACGAAATTAACGGCCATGGGGATACATTGCGCTGACCACGCGACATGTGGAATTAACAAGATGTCTTATGAAAGTACATATATAGTGTTTCCATCTCTGAGATTTTAGCTGAACTAAACTGTCAAACTGAATTTTGTCATCATATTACTACTCTATATTTGACAGGTCTGGGGTTCAAATCTGAGAGTGAAAATGGGCTATACTGCTTGAGGTTTCTGTTCTTTTCCTCATTCCATCCAGATAATACCAAAATAGTACCTCAAATTAGATCATGACCACATCCTTCCAAATCCTTTCCAACTTATAATTCCCTAACCTTTCTGTCCCAAGTTAGGTGGGTTCCTTATCACCACGGCATGGCACATCCTCAGGTTGTGGATGGAGGAGATGGTCTCCAGATACGAGGTAGTTGTGAATATATTGAATAAGCAGTTGCAGACAGCCGACAAGGGGTGGTCCTCCAGCTTGGAGGTTTGGTGTGGAGCTCACAACTCCTTGCCATAAAAAATTAGCTTGTTACAAAATGTCACAAAGAACCTCAGACCTGGATGGGTGCTTTAGAAACATGACATATAGTAAACTCCAATTAGGTAAACATTTGTCTGATAATTTTCCTATCCACAATGGTCTAAAACAAGGAGATGCTTTATTGCCACTGCTTTTCAACTTTGCTTTAGAATATGCCATTAGGAAGGTCCAGGTAAACCAGGTGGGACTGAAATTAAATGGGACACATCAGCTGCTGGTCTATGCTGACGATGTGAACCTACTGGGTGATAATGTAGATACCATAAAGAAAAACATGGAAACTTTAATTGATGCTAATAAGGAGTTTGGTCCAGAAGTCAAGCCAGAGAAAGCTAAGTATGTGTTACTGTCTCATCACCAGAATGCAGGGTAAAATCAAAACATAAAGATGGCTAACAGATCCTTTGAAAATGTGACACAGTTCAAATTTTTTGGAACAACAGTAACAAACAAAAATTTGATTGAGGAGGAAATCAAGAGAAGATTGAACACAGGAAATGCTTACTACCATTCAGTCAAGAAACATAAAAATTGGAATATACAAAACTATAATTTTGTCTGTGGTTCCGTATGGGTATGAAACTTGGTCTCTGACATTAAGGGAGGAACACAGACTGTAGGTGTTTGAGAACAGGGTGCTGAGAAGAATATTTGGCCTGACAAGAGATGAAGTGATGTGAAAGTGGAGAAAAAGGCATAATGAGGAACTTCATAACTTATGCTCTTCACCAAGCATAATAGAATGATAATGTTAAGGAGGATGAGATGGGCAGGACATGCAGCACGAATGGGGAGAAGTGAAATGCATATAGGATATTTGTGGAAGAAAAAGAAAGAAAGAGACCACTAGGAAAACCAAGATGTAGGTTGATGGATAGTATTAAAATGGATCTTAGAGTGATAGGATGGGGTGGCATGGACTGGATTGATCTGGACCAGGAGACGTACCAGTGGAGGGCTCTTGTGAACATGGAAATGAACCTTCAGGACCCATTAAATGTTGAGAAGTTCTTGAGTAGCTGTGTGACTGGTGACTTCTTGTGAAAGGTTCAGCTCCATAAAGTTAGTTAGCTATTTAATCTTCCTCTCATTTACAACTTTATTAAAACCATCACAACACAACTATATCAATGTCAGTGCCTAGTTTTGGCTCTGCTATATGTTTCAGCTATTAATAGCCATCATCAGGCAAATACATGGCTAACATACATGCACCACTGAACTGTCACTGTTTACATTCCCCACAGAACAGACAACACTCTGTAAGATGAGGCACCAACTAAATAATTAACATTTATATTACTACATCTACATCATGAGCATCAAATAACAGTTTTTTATATACATACAAAATATAGAATACTCCAATTTGTCCGTGGGAACACAACAAAATCACAAAAACCAACGACTGACTCAATGATGTAAAGCATCAAACGATAAATTTTATTCTTGTTTTATACTATAACTTTTGTTCTTTTTTATATATATCAAATTTATTGTATTTTTACATCAAGCATTTTAATATATTAATATCATTGTATCCAATTGTATTAATACTGCAGTTCAGTGGTTAGCCATGTGTTTGCCTGATGATGGCTATTAATAGCCGAAACATGTAGCAGAGCCGAAACTGGGCACTGATGTCGATATAGTTGTGTTGTGACGGTTTTAATAAAGAAGTTGTATATTATAACACAACAGGATGCATTAAATGAAAATTCCTCTCATTTGACACCATGTAGTCTACCGGCAGGGTCATTAAAAATCCGTAAATAAATAAAGGTCAAGATCCACAATTCAGTAGCTGAAGTTCCATATCAGTATCTTTGTAACATAAAGGAATTGTTGTTTGTTCTATTGCTTGTGATGGTTTCATTTAACATCGGACATTTTTGATCCTATCAAACTTCTGGGAAATACAAAACGTTTGGTACAGCCAGATGGTTCACTGTACCTCTCTATCAATGAGTAGAATAACTAGGGCATAGGATGCCATGTTTTATTTCCCTTAACTTTTATGTTGTTACTATGTTGTTAAACAAAGTGGAACAACACTTCATATGAGTTTAATTGTCTTAAAATTATCATAATAATCATGCTTGTACTTATGTTCTAAAAGTTTTCTCATGAACATGAGCTACATAAAATATAACTTCGTTTTTTCAGAACAAAATGCAAATAATTTAGTTACATATTTCTTCATATCTATGACATAGATAATCATTTAATCCAACATAATTACTTTTAGAACATAAGCTAAGTTTAAATATCTCCAAACATTCTGAAACACCAGCACTGGAAGGAACACGATATACTGTGGGTTACAGAAGTTGTTCAATGGATCTATACCAATGACCATGCTAATAAAATTTGCAATCCCATGCACCATTTAACACATGTACAACAATACACACATATATATTTGTTAGTTAAAAAAGGCTTTTATATTTGTCATTAATACTGACACTTACCTGTAAGCTGGCATTCAATGCATCTCCATACAACGTGGGGCTGTGTGTCAAGGTGGGGCTTTTAGACTGCACTCCCCTAGTAATTCAAAGAGTATACATTATTATCAACATATTCAACTTCACTATGTTATACACACTTCATTCAGTAGACATTCCTGAAAGGTAATCAATTATATCATGAAAATATTATCAACTTGAGAAAGATTAAAAACATCTAAATTTAGAGAAAAATGGAATAGTAAAAGAGAAAATGATTGAAAATATTAAAAGACTCACCACCTAACTGGAACTTCCATCAAACTGCAGATATTACAAGATTAAGAGATAAAAATAGAAAAAGATAAAAGAGAAACTTGTTTCAAATCATGTGGCACAGATAATACCTTCATTTTCAAGGCAATGAGACTGAGCATAATGTTTCTGACAATTATTTCCTGCATTTCAGAATATTACAAAATTACAAATAAATAGAGAACTCTCATATAAAAGTGAAGTTGAAGATTTGAAACAAGGAGTATTCAATGTGCCAAGTGACCAATGTACCTGTTCTCAGGTGTGTTAATTTGCTCCAATCCATGGCATCATTTGCTTCTTTGTCAACGGTTTCAGTAAGTAAAAAACATTCAGATAGGTTTAAAAATGTTCCAGTCGCTTGGCAAACATTGAAAATATTAAACATTAAAAATATATAAAATGTAATAAGGATATATAAAAAATATATGGAGAATACACTAAGATAGTAAAAATACAGATACAAGAAATATAAGAAAGATACAGAAAACACAGAGTAAAAGAGAAAAAGAGGAAAATGTGTATAATAAAGAAAGACAGAATGTACCTTGTCTGTGATGAGTGTATCTAACTGCAGCAGTACCTGGTATTTCCTATGGACATGTGAACAGTTATTTTCTAACCAACTGGACTGACTATCTCTTTACAACATCTGCATGGGCACACACAAAAGCCATCAGCTTGATTGTTGGAAAATATAACAAGGGGAGAGAACTGTACATGGATTCAAGTAACAATTCATCCATGCTGGATCTCGGGAGGAGGATAATCTGAGGGTTTTATGTGACAATTAAGGAAAAAGAGACACTAATATTAGTGGTGCAGTGCTCCAACTGATCTGTACTTGTTAGCTACATAGACAATCACTCTCACATTAATGGATTATCTCACCCACACTCTCCATACATTACAAGAGCAACTACAATGCAAAGCATCTTGAAACATGAAACATATCATTCTGTTTACAATGCAACTTTTCTGACTTCATCTCCCCAAAAGTATGAAATATATGCCATAATTAATACCTAAAATTTTAGCAGAAACAGATATCTCCAATAAATTTTCACATTTATGTTATATATTCTGAAAATGTAAAATTAGATCAAATACATTCTCCATATTTTTCACGGCCTCTCAATTTTGGATCATGTTTGTCTTACAAGTTCCAATTTTCTACAAAATGAAAATATTTTGTAATCATTTTGACTAAATTCAAGTAATATATTGTTCTACTTTGTAACAGTAAACCTTTATTTTATTCTTGTGATTAGGAATTAATCACAAAGAATCTACATAATTCCACTGAGGTGAATTTATATTAAGGTACAAGAAGAAGCTAATTGTTTTCAAAACAAGTTGAAGAATTTGTCCAAAGTGCAACATGAAGAAATAAAATACTTCAGAAACTTATGTAATGCTGGAAAAAGCTGTTTTATTTCAGCAATTACATTCTTCCACTATATGATTCATGTGAGCCTTTTCAGAGGAAATTTTACATAGCATCATGAATACTGAATGCTTCTTTCCAACTTAAGGTCATGGACTGTAATCAAGTAATCACAAAATTCTTCTGTTATAAAACCACTTGATTAGAGCTCTTTAAATCCAAGCACTTAGATGAACCTGCCAGATTTTATTGTAGTTGAACTATTTGGAACAATGACTGAATAGAAAATGGGTCACAGTAGGAAACAATCTGACAGTCAATATCAATATGCAGTCCTAAGAAACAATACTATGCACTAGTAAAATTTTAAGCTTCCTGCTATGAATATGAATATTTATAGCAGGAATGCATTCCTGAAAGTGATAAATCACTGTGAAATGACCACTTTTATAGAGAGAGAGACAGGGCTTTTAATTCAGTTAAAACAAGAGATTAAAGAAATGTGTAACAACAGCTCAGCCTGGCCTGAATGCAAAATAAAGCTAGCTCTGTTTATATTGTAACTTTACAGCTTCTCTTGAGTCTGGCAATTGTGCACTGCACTAACAGACAGAGGTGCAACTCTCACTGAAGTTGACACTATTTACCCTTAAACACTAACAATCTGTCAATGCTCCTAACAATGGGTGTCATATATAGACACACATTCTTAAAAACTGGAAAGAAATTGTG
>NW_019739943.1:28041-31877 GCF_002891405.2 Cryptotermes secundus
GAGCGTTACGCCACCGCCACGCACCGCGGGGGGAGGTAGGGGTCAACATGTCACAATATCTTAACATAGCTGCTGAATTCAAAAGTAGAGTAGAAGGAATTAACGACTTACACTTGACTATGCTGTGATCAATTTGTAATAAAAAATCTTTAATATTTTAAAATATTAAATACATTTGTAAAATCAGGTTATCCAGTATATACAGCATAATATATGAATATAATCAACTGGCTATCATAATCAGAAAGTAGACAAAGCTGAAAACATTTGTTTTGTGTATCTCTGACTGTTAACATTGCAACTGTAAAAAGTAGAAATGTAACATTTTAAATTTAATTATGTGTCCTAAGATGGGGCATAAACTGCCATGAACACATCTTACCAATGATACATCACTTCTAGAACTGTATGCTTCTTTTAATGGAATACACACCAAGTACGGCAGTATGACAATACTTCAGTGGTAGTTTCTGTTCTGATCTCAGGTATTTTCTCTATATTGTAACGTGTTTGCAAGGTATCGTGTAGGCAGTACAATATATTGTGACATGTTGAGCTATGGATCACCCCTACCTCCCCAGCGGTATGTGGCGGTAACGTAACGCTCGCATTACTACGGTAATAGGTGAGTTCCCGCCCCGCCACCCCCTCCGCGGTGACGTAACGCGCAACGCTACGTACCCGTAATCAACTTCCTACTGTGATGTGGCACTCATTACGCAACCGGCAAGCACTGCAGCTATATAAGTGAGCTGCACAGCTGGTACCAGGGAGTTCTACTGTAGCAGCCGCCTAACACAGTTGTACTGTGACATCCGCCGAGTTGTAAAGTAACCGTCAGCCGACTACAAGTTGGAGTATAGCAGCCGTCGCGGAAAGAAGAACCGGAGGTGGGAGTNATCAGAAAGTAGACAAAGCTGAAAACATTTGTTTTGTGTATCTCTGACTGTTAACATTGCAACTGTAAAAAGTAGAAATGTAACATTTTAAATTTAATTATGTGTCCTAAGATGGGGCATAAACTGCCATGAACACATCTTACCAATGATACATCACTTCTAGAACTGTATGCTTCTTTTAATGGAATGTACACCAAGTACAGCAGTATGACAATATTTCAGTAGCAGTTTCTGTTGTGATCTCAGGTATTTTCTCTATATTGTAACGTGTTTGCAAGGTATCGTGTAGGCAGTACAATATATAAAAATGGAATATCATAATTTTGCAGTTCAAACACATAATGCATACATGTTTTAGTTCAATTTTCATCCCTGAGAACAAATGTATGAAAGTCTGAAGGGTACATTATGTTGGCTGCATATGTGGTTTCCATGTATTTTATGCAGGTCTCGCTTATCAATATGTAGTCTACTGTACACACTTCAACTGACACACCTTTGCCTGCATTAGCTAAGAAATGTTATAAACATGGTGTTTAATCTCTGTATGGTGATAAACACGGTTTTTAATCTTTGGATGAAGATGATAATGTGGATATTTTGCGTATGAGAACCACATGTATTGAATCGTTACCACTAATTAGATAATTTATTTTTTTATTCCCGTTCAAAGATTTAGCTATTTTTTGATAAAAATTATATACACAAATATATTCATTATACCTTTAGTAACAGAAATGTGTGTGAAATCTCTTAATGTGTTTGTCAAGTTCCAATCCATTTTCACTCTAAACGTTTCTTTAGATTTGCATGAGGAAAATGAAATACTGAAATTGATTCACATAACCTATTATGCTCATTCAAGATTATATATTATATGTGCGTAACAAAAGCTATATAACAACTTTCGAACATATATGATGAAAGTATTGAAATCATTTAAAGGTTTCAAGCCATTTTACTATATCCCGTTGCCTTAGGCATACCATGGGCAAGAAGTTTACTGAACAATATTTTTGGGGATATACTTGTACTATTCCCTGCACTGTAAATTTCAACAGCTCTTGCTCTGTAGAGGAACCCACATCCACCCCCTTTCCCCACCATGCAGTACTACAGCACAGGCACAGACAAACCGCTACAGAAGAATGTAAATACAAAAAGTTACAGATCAGTTTTAATCCCTTGAATTTCAAAATTCCTATGAGCAATACAGGAACAATGACAATAGATTTAATGCCTCCAGAAAGCACTGCACCCTACAGAACTACATATCCAATCCTGGTCCTCCAGTCTGAAAAGTGCACAGCCAAAGCAGATGAGACAGACAGCAAGGAGCAGTGCAAACATCATTTCTTGCAAGGCATGACTGAGGTAGTGTTCGTGTGATGTGTAGGCAAAGTATGCACATGAGAGACAGAAGTGGAGGTGACCAATCTGATCTGAATTGTGCACGGTTAGGTCAAGTTTTCCATGGTACCTCCAATCCTGTCTCTCTGGAAGCTTGGCATGGCACAAACATCAATCACTAAAGCAATGAGCTGTAGCAGCGTCAGCAGCAGCAAAGTTTCCAAAAAGTCAGTGCTTACTGTGCGGAGAGGTGGGGTGGAGTGGGTGATGGGGTGGGGTCATATTTCCGGGGACGACCACGAGAAAGATGGCGTCGCTTGACAAACTCTGCATCATCCACCATCCAGAAGGAGCCAAAGTCGTCTTCATAGCGCACAAAACACTTGTGCAGTGACAGATTGGTGCGGATCGCGTTCTGTATACACAGACCACCAAGAAAGAGAAAAGAGAGTAAAAGACAAAGTTTAAGAGAAAAAAAGTAGAGAAAATGGTAAAGTCTCACTTCTAGCTGCCTTCTCAGCAAGACATGTTCGATTTGAAATACCTTCCGTCGCCTGTCCTGTCCACCCTTCTTGCACCGTGCTAAGTTGTTAGTTGTCAGTAAAGCTTCCTCATGCTGTTATGCACACACAAACAAAAGCGAGACAGAAAAAGTGGAAAAACACATATGAGAAACATGTAAATGGTATAAGATGAGAATGGAAAAAGTGGGAAAAAATTCAAATCCAAATGTTTGCTAGAAGGAGCTAGAGACTAGAGGAGTCCGAGACCAACTTGCGTGTCCGGCTCGGCTGCGATGTGACATACCCAGTGGTGCACCGTTGGGGCCGGCGCTTGTAAAATTCCACTTCATCCACCGTCCATACAGCACCTTTCACGTTCTCCACCCTCATGAAACATTTGTGGAGAGACAGGTTGTGTCGCACTGCATTCTATACAAAATAATACACATACAAGTAAGCAACGCAAACCAAAAAAACAGGGCAGAATACAAAAAGGAGAGAAACCAAAGCTTTATCAACACAAGTTGGCAAATAAGTCTTGCAACTACTATTTATTTCTATTACTGAAATTTAAAATTACTAAATACCATAAAAGAAGCCAAGACAAAAGAGCATTCTGTAGTCACGCATGCATGAAATCACTGTCTTTAACAATGTGTTTCTTCCATCTATGTAAATGAAAAATATTCAGACTAAAAATAATTAAATATCATGCAAGCTTAAGCTCCTTGGGATGCAATACTGTCACTGTAAAGATTTAATAAAGGTGCAATTCAGTGAAACAATAGAAGTGAAGAGCCATGCTAATTATGAACATTTCTGCTGATTTAACTCTAACAACTTTTAACATATATATTTTCCTCAATTTCTACAGTTCTACATAGATATTAGTTAGTTAGAACCTTTTTTTGAAAAACAGAAAGTGTTTAACATTCAATATTTCAATATATTTCAAGCAATGCTCTAATCTACAGACAATCCATAGCAAGCAGAGAAAGATTTTCTCAGTATTTGGTGTGCATCTTGTTGACTTTCAAAGAATTTCCTGGAACAATACTAGTCTATATAAAATAATTATTTTCAG
>NW_019739943.1:31984-35127 GCF_002891405.2 Cryptotermes secundus
GATTTTGGGGTGAGAATGCTTAACAGTTCCTACATTAAATATTAAAAACATTCCCTAAATATGAAATCAAGTGTATTCTATTAGGCCAATCAGTGGACCCAGTGCCAAGTGGACCCAGCTGGACTCCACCCCCCACTAGCGAATTAAAAGTGTATTCTATTGTCAATGAATGTCTGTAAAAGCATCCTACACTCACAAGGAAGGATTTGATACTTCTCCAACTTTGAGAACTCTCTAACATGTACATTTAAAAAAAATAAGAAGCATTAGTAAGCATATACTAATGTATATAATTCTGTGTATATTTTTCTGCTGTATCCCTGTGTGTAAAATGATTTTCTAGGTTCATTGCCATTTATGAGTGTAATCACATCACTTCAGGGCATGCATTCTCAGAAGGCTACTGGAGGGAGAAAGAAAAAATCTTCATAGATCTGCTCAATTATTAAAAAATTACTGTACAGATATCATCGGTGTAGGAAGAATGGCCTAAGCATGAGATCAAAGTGGTTCTGGAAATATAGCATAATTCTTACATGTTCACTATATAATACAGCATCAACATAAATTAAGAACTCTGACATTAATGACAAGGATAAACAAAACTACATGGTGTATTTAGTCACTGTGAACATTAATCCACTGCAGACTTGATGATATTAGATATCACATGGCATTGTTTATTCACAAATAATGTGTATCATGTCAGAATTCAGAACAAAGTAACTTCTGAAACATCAGTGCTTGGATTATGGCGAAAGAAACGGTTTCACTCATGTCAAGCATACATAGCAGGAAAGCTGGGGCTCACTGATGGTGTTCTGAAGGGAGGGCAGTTGCTTCACTATGCTGGGCCTGAAGTGCAAGACTTTTCTTTAGTCTGGCTGAGGATATGGATATCATGGGGGGGGGTTATAGTTGGAAATACAAATTCCCTAGGACAATATGTTGCTGTAGAAATAGTTCTGCCTATGCCCACCAAAAAGTGGTACAGATTGTGAGCAATTGCTTCTTCTTCAGTTGAATGAACCATGTGAAACAGAGAGAAGTAGACTGATCTGAAGGATCTTAAGGCCCCCTGTCTCAAGCTATAACTTAGATCAAATAAACTTCCATGACAATGTGGTGCAACAACTCCATAGCATTTCAATAGTCTCTTTGGATACAGTTAACAGACTGAGATGTTGATACAAGAAATCTTGTGAATATTGAGGCCATTCAGGTAAGTTAGGAAATGTCCAGCCTTGGGAAATGAATGTGCAATGTGAATGGTGAGAGATACGAGTAATCTGGTTAACATTTGTATGAATATTCAATCTGTGAGAGATAAGTCAAATCAGATGGATGTGAATTGTGCAGAAGAACAACTAATTAACTAATTAACCCTTGTGTAAAATCACAGGTTTAGTATGTGAGGAGAGTGTCATTTAGACTCCAAGGGCCTTTAGAAAGATGTACAGTGGAAAGTTTAGGAAAATGGCATTGGGAACTGCAACCTGGGTGTCCCATTTTGCAGCTATAACTCAATGAATCCATAGGCTTGACATGAGGATGGCAGATTTCACAGTACTTAGAGAGCAATGCCCAGTACCTGGAGCAGAAAAAATACTGTAGGATCTTAATGGCAGCACAGCATTTACCTACCAGGATTTTAATCTTATCCTCAAACTGATCTGGCCCCTAAAATATAGGGCAATTAAGGAATTTCAAACACAGAAAGATATGTTTCAGTATAGAAGACTTGTTTCTGGAGCAAACTGTGCACCTCAAACACATCAGAAAATTGCTGGGCAGGTGCTTTGAAAATGTCAATGGCATTAAATTTTCTTTATGATAGGGTTGCATATGGGACAGATGAAGAAGCTGGATGCAGGATACATATTAGTCTCTGATAAATATAAGTCTAGTCTCAAGGAACTTATATTTACTGGTCATCAAATTTCTTCAACAGGCATTATGCCATCAGAGGAAACCCACTCTGTAGTCAAGGAATTCTGAACACTGCAGACAAACTTTGAAATTTCTGTTCAAAGTTTGTAAAAACTTTTTAGCAATTAACGAGTCTCTTCGATGTCTAATTTACAAAAACTGTAGATATCTGTCAAATGACAAATTAAGAGATTCCTGAAATCCTGGAGGACCAAATTTCTTCATCACATGCCCTGGAATATTTCAAGTATGATGCCAAACAATAATTTTAAAAGGTTTTCAATCCTTACATGAATCAGATATAGTTACAACCTATTATTAAAGTTAGTAGAAATCCCTACTGCCCTGCATATAAAATCTTCTACGTAGTTGTCTGTTTTTTAACATAATTAATGTGAGTGTATTTTACTGATAATTATAAAATAATTGATGTCTTGAGAATATAGTGGATTTATGATTGTGTGACATTAACATGCAGAAAATGGTTTAAATGGGACTTATATCACCATGGCAGTTAGTAACTTATATGGCAAAATAATTTACATAACCATCTCACAGTTTAGGTGCTGTAGGCTATATTTTTTTCTCAGATGTTGAGATAAGAGTGTGGTGAAGTACTGCAATAGTTACCAAAATGCTTCTTTAGGCAAAGCACCATTAGGTCAGTGATACAGTTAGATATAACCTTTAATACCTTTTAGGAGAATATCTAAAGGAATGCACAATTTGCAGTGAACTAAATATTTTGTGTGCATGTGTGTGCGTTGGTGTCTGCACACATCAAAGAAGCCTTATAAACTCTACAACTGTCAAGTTTTGTTCGACCAAGGAAACATATTCCTGCAGTACTGCCCCATAATAACTGAAGTGAATATTAATTCTGGCATATAATTAGTTACTATAGGATTCTGAAGATGGTGTATAACACACTGATATATTGGGTTTTTGGACTTTATCCATCATCCTGGTTTTTAAGATAACTAATAAAAACACGACATTTCAGAAACTGGATCTGTTTCCGTCCTCAGGTGAAGGAAAACACCTATTCTGTTGGGTCTGTTAGAAAGAGCTAGCCTCAATCACTGGACCTTTGGTCCAGAATAGGTGTTTTCCTTCACCTGAGGACAGAAACAGATCCAGTTTCCGAAACGTCGTGTTTTTACTAGTTATCTTAAAAACCAGGACAATGGATAAAGTCCAAAAACCCAATATAT
>NW_019739943.1:35364-56141 GCF_002891405.2 Cryptotermes secundus
GAAACAGAAGTACTCGGAGAAAACCTGCCCCAGCGCCAATTTGTCCACACAAATCCCATTTGACCAGACCTGGGATCGAACCTGGGCTGCCATGGTGGGAAGCCAGTGACTAACTGCTTGAGCTATGGCGCGGCATACAAGGCAACTTAGTAACATATGAAAACATTCAAACACTTGCTTACAAAATTCAAATACAATTTTTAAATGCTGAAGGGGAGGCATATCTGATGAGTTTGGAATTTTTCTTCGTTTATGTCAAGGGGAGTAGATGGTTCTCAAAATATGGTACCAACAAAGAACAATTTAGATAACAATAAAAAGAACATATTAGTGAAATATCAGTACAGCATTACAAGATGTGTTAAAATACTATTTCAAACTACAAAGACTAAACAACTCCATCCAGTGTGACTATTGGAGTTTTTACTACTTGAAAACTCAATGCCCTTACATGTTTTGGTCCTTACAGACCATCATCAGAGGGAACATCGATACTTTTTTGGAAAATACTATCACAATGGGTGTTTTCAAAGACTTGCTTCTTTGGAAGAATGGCTGAGCTGCAGGGATAGTCAAATACATTTCTAAGTAGAAGTCTGTTAAGATCTTGTTAAAAAATAAGGAAAGCATATTATTTTGATAAGTGGCTAGTAACCTTCAGCCTTTCAACTGTGACATTATGGGTTTCCTACATATTTCATCAGTGAATAACTAAGTCAAAACCCAGCAACTGCCTTGAATTTGCAGGATCACAAAATGCACTACAAGCCATCTGAAAAACAAGGGTATTCTTGCACCATTATGCATGAAGATGATTAAATATCAGTGTTTATAGGATGCGGTTTCCTGTAGAGACAAAAACATAAATAGTGCTATTCCACAATAAAAAATTAATTTCCTTCTGAGAGATAAGGTCTGCTACAGAATGACAAGTGAAGGAACTGTCTGGTTACAAAATTAAATTTGGCAAATGCCACCATGCGCAGATGCCACCATGGCATAATAAAACATCAGTTCGCTGAGGGTGACTAATGAAGACACAAAAACAAATCAGGCAGATCACAGTCTGCTGAAAAAGACAGGTGTCTGTGCATCAGATGTACTTCATCCTGTGACTTTGGATGATGATAGAACTAGTTTTAACAGTAATTGCTACTGGATACAGTATGTGAAGTCACAAATAATTTCAACTATTCCAGACTTGATTGAAGTAAACATATTTTACAAAATGTGAAGTGGTCCATTTTTTAGAGCTCACAATGCATTACTGTAACTGTTCTTCCACATTGTTTTGCAGTTCAAAGAATAGCAATAAAACACATTTTTATGAACCTTAAGATTTCAGTCAATTTTTGAAGAACTTTTGTATTCCTACAAGTTATAAAAAATAACAAATTATAACTATAAAATTCATAATATCATATACATTTCTTATTTCACTACTTTAGACAATTTTATTGCTGTAACAGAATGGATTATATGAATGGTTTAGTTTTATTTTATTTACACTGTTACTATGAATACAAATGAATTAGCACATGCTTGGGCAGGCAATGGAGATGAAACAAGTGCATTTTATCTTTCTACAGACTGACTGTATAAAATCATTCTCCAGTCAGACTGAACTGAGAAGCATCAGATGCTTGAAATGTAACCAAAAACTTTTCCCATGAGTTTAGTGATAAGTCCCTAATATATCTGTTGATACAACCCCTGGAAGTTGCATCATCTGCAACATGATGTTTAGTATAACAACTGGCAGATAAGTGCAGTCAGTTTTCAAGGAGATTAGACAGGATGCAGTGTTCGAGCAATAAACTGTGGTTTTGAAACTTCAATCAACACAGACGAGTGAAATATGAAAAACACAGAGTGCAAAGATGCAGTGCCATTACATCTATTAAAGATACATAATATTAGGGCTTTCTATTTTCTGCATAAAAAAAACTGAACCTTAAAACTCAGCTATTTTATAGCGATGTTAAATTTTATTTTTCATTGTGCAGTAACAAATGTGATAAGGAGCATTTCTCTTATGTAATTAAAAAACATGAAACGTTAATTTACAAAACTGGCAAACTTATGATGTATTGAACCTGCATGTTATAGGGAGTGCTTAATTTGTATATTTTCATTCTCATTTGAAGTATGGTTTAATTTTCTGGGGTGGTGATTCAAAAAGTAAAAATATTCTCAAATTATGAAAATGGATTATGCAATTAATCAGTCATGTAGGAAACTTTATAAGGATTTAAATACACTTCCAGTGCCTTGTGTGTACATATTTGAAATAATGTACCATATAAAACTACTGACATAGCAACTGGAATAAAACACAGCAATTCATCATCATAACACACACCAAACTTGAACATGTGTGTTCAGTTTTGTAGAACAAATTTTTGGTAAGGTGTAACCAGTATGGGAATAAAAACAAACAATAAATTACCAAATAAAATTTGGGAAGCAGGAAAGAATTAGACAATTTAGAAGAGAGCTGAGATACTCCCTATGACAACATACATTGTATTCTCTAGATTAACATATGTGATTTTAGCAGAATATATTTTAGTTTGCTTTCTTTTATAAATTGTATCTGTACTGTGTGAGAGTATGAAAGAACTTAGTTGAAATATTTACAGTGCTTTCAGATATGAATATAAGCTGTATCCTATGTCAATGGTTTTCTTAAAATTATAAATAAAACTGAAATGTAATGAATAAATTCAGGCAGGAAATATTTATAACAGTTCCAAAACCATATAAAATGCAAGCCCTCATGAAATTAGAGGATTTGAAGTGGAAATGTTGAACTGTTTAACTCAAAAACACCTTCATTCAGCCCTCTCTATGTCTGTATAGTACTGTCTCTGAACAATGAGATTCAGAGTCTATAATATACTTGATGTGGTAATAAGAGTAGTAATATGGAGGATCATCACCTGCACAGATAAATTACTCTGTCATCAAAGGGCATGTAATTGCAATGGTCCCATTTCTTTGTTCTCATGTATTTTGCAATGACATTTTTCATCATCATAGATGTGATCAAATTTCTGGAATACTTTTAAGTTCCCTTGATAAGAAGCAAGACAACATTTTGCTTCATGGTTCTTTTCAAGAAATGGTTCTGCCACAATTTCTCATTCAGTACGGATAAACATTTATGCTAAAAAAAACTCATCTGCCAAGAATATTACTTTAACCTCTAGATTCCTAAAGGTCACCTTAGACAGTTTCACTCTGCAGGATATGTTGTTTCTAAAGTGTGATTGAGATTATCAAAACAAAAATACAGGGAACTTTTCTTTTTGATATTTTAATTTAATACTGATGGTTAATATTTTCATCATCTCTATTCAGTACTTCAATGGAGGAAACCTGTAGCTAACTACTCAAAGAAAATTTCATTATATACACATAAAAAAGTCTATCACTGCAAGTGGATTTGTAGATTCTAAAGCGTTCAAGTTTCCAAAATGCAGTGTTTTCTATTTTCTAGAATACCAGACGATGGAAAAGGTCCAAAATTCCAGTAATTCCAAGTGGAGTGGATTTATTACAATAAATTACATTTTGGTTCATTTTTAAAAGCACATGTCTGGCGCTCAACTTATGGAACTACAGATATTGTGCACAGATGAAACAAATGGGATAGTCAAATCACACAGTTGTTAGTAGAACATAAACAGTTGAACAATAATCAGATTTACTCATCATACTACTCTAAGATGTTTTCTGTATGAATGGACTGCTCAAGTTGTTCCCATCCTTACTCAATCTCTACATTTCTAAAACTTCACCAATTAAACTTTAAGGGCCATTGCAAATAAAGAAAATTGATAAAATGGTTCTATTTTAAATTTATGTCATTAATTTATGAAAAGGCAGCGATGAAAGAGTTGTACTATATTTGTATATCACTTCTGCATAGTTTATTCCATTATCAGTAATGCTAAACTCATTTCATTATCTCAATGTAACAGAGACAAAACATTTTAAAATAACATTATGTCACATATCATTAACATGTTTCTTTACTTATACTTACAAAATAGTATCTTCATGTTAATTCCCAGATAACAAAAGTAAAGATAAGACAAAAATGCCTGTTCTACTTGTCAGGAACAATTTAGTAAGTGGAACAAATATTTGTTTTGGTTCTGTTATCTACTTCCTATCTAAATTATTTTATATAATAAACTCCAAAACTGTTTTTTAAAAGGATGTATGGCAATATGTTACAAAACACCTCCCACTGATATTCAGAATCCTACTTAATTATAAATTTATTTGTTTATGATCTATTCTATTTTGCTCTTGGTGTATATGACTATGTTAGCATGAATGGTAGATCAACTGGTGAACTGGAAAAGGATTCTGAAGGAGGTGACTGTGACCTAATCGGTGCACTACTCCAGAATTATCCTGGAGGGACTGGGGAAAATCGTGAAAATCCTTAGTCAGGACAGCTGACGTCTCAGCTGAGGGCATCTCACGCACTCATGGAGCTGAGACCTTATTGAGAAGCCACCATTTGTGCAGCTACTCAAGAACTACCAGAAGATTCATTACCATGTTCACAAAGCTCTCCATTGGTCCCTATCCTGAGCCAGATCAATTCAATCCATACCATCCCATCCTATCTCTCTAAGATCCATTTTATTATAGTCCACCCACCTATGTCTTGGTCTTCCCAATGGTCTCCTTCCTTCTGGCTTTCCCGCCAATATCCTATATGAAATACTCTTCTCCCCCATTCGTGCTACATGCTCTGCCAATCCCATCCTCCTTGACTTGGTCATTCTAATTATACTTGGAGAAGATTACAAGTTACGAAGCTCCTCATTATGTAGTTTTCTATAACCTATAGTGATTTCATCTCTCTTTGATCCAAATATTCACCTCAGCACCCTGTTCTCAAACACCCTCAGTCCATGTTCCCTTAAGGCCAAAGACCAAGATTCACACCCATACAGAACCACAGACAAATTTATAGTTTTGTATATTCTAGTTTTTATGTTTTTAGACAGCAGACATCTGGATGCAAAATTACATGTATGTCACGAATTTTATTAGTCATTATTAAATTAAATATTACTACCATAGTTTGTTTGGACAGCAGAGAATTACCAAAATAATCAAAAAATCTAAAAAATTGTAGAAAGTATTAATGATTCTACCTACATGATTATACTATGATTGAAATATTAAGCTGTTCATATGTTAATTTAGTTATTATTATGTTAACTCAAAATTAATTCTTATGAAGAATAGTATAAATTATTTAAACACACTAATATTAATTACTTTTTCTTTATATGAAATGACCCTCACCTTTCTTTACATTTTGAAAAAAAAAGCATATTCTTTATTTCTGATTTATGTGTTATTCTTAATCCTACTGCTGCTCTTATTACAATTATTAAAAAGTACACATAACATCGGGGCACACAGTAGCGTAGTTGGTTGAGGTGTTATGCTACAAGTTGGAAGGTCACGGGTTCAAATCCCGATGAGGATTGGATTTTTTCCAGTTGACCTAATCCTTTCAGCCCCACTAGACCCTGGGGTTTACTCAGCCTCTAACAGAAATGATTACCACGAATGAATTAAATAATTTTCCTGGGGAGTAAAGCGCGGCTGGCGCGTAAGGCTCACAACCTTACCACCATCTCTGAGCTGATTGTCTGGATAGTGTGGGACCCTCAACGTCTCACAACCCTATGGGCCTTCACGGCCTGTACAGGGATAGCTTTACTTTACACATAACATCAGTACCTGAACTTCAATGGTACCATGCAAAATTGAAATGAGAATAACTCTGCAGTTTTAATTTTGTTGGAGGGAAACACATATTATGAAGTTATTAAGAAAGTTATAATACCCAATGAAAATGTACATGATGAGTAATTCTTTGTTTGCAGACACAGTGCTGTATTATTACAGAAATACCTCAGGTTAGTAATGAGATCATGAATACATACTGATGTAATAATAATAATAATAACAACACAACATAAAATTAACCACAGACAGGAAAATCAGAATATACACCACAGTAACGACACATACATATAGCACAAATAATGCAGAATTTCATCTATGCCATCAGCTAGTGTGTATATATAGGGACTGCAAGTGGATGTCGGCACTAGTTTCCTTCATTATGTATTACATCAGTTAATACTGATCAAACAACACAGCCTGCATTTCTGCTGTGTTGTACACATAAAATGAGCAAAATAAAGAATGTTTGCAATAACAAAATGGGACCACAGATAGGCAGAGCATATTTGAAAAGAAAATACATAATCCTTCTCCAACCCTTCATATCATTTCATAAGGCACTATACCTTCCATGTCGCTGCATTTCGACGAAAGTAACAGAAAGTGTTTTGGAACCAGTTGTAAATCTCGTTGAGTGTGAGCTGCTTGTCTGGTGATTCAATGATGGACTGAAATAGAAACACGTGTATTATTGATTGTATTTGCTTCTCCTGAATTAGGTGTTATGGACACTGGCATTTAAATTATAAATCATTAAATAATTGTATGATTTGAGATTATCACTGTGGTTGTTATGAAGAGTTTTATTTTCTGGAATATAATGCCATGTAGTCTGTTGATTGCCAACTGAAATTTTGGAGGAATATATTGCCTCCATCTTCAAACTCAAAGAATAAGCCGGGCAAGAAACCAGCATGAGAGCATGCAGAAAGCAGAGCAGAGCTTTCATTCTGGTTTTTTGCTTGGCTTATTCTTTGATACCGAAGATGGAGGCAATATGTTCCTCCAAAATGTTGGTTGACATCAGTGAACTACTTGGTGTTATATCCCAGAAGACATAACTTTTCATTAAACAATTTACCAACAAAAACAAAATTTGAGAGCATTGTGTATTTTGCAACATGGACCTGGTGCCTACCTGCTGGTTCATACCATTCCTGTAATTCTGAAATTTCTCCTGCCATGTTGGAAGCAAAACTCGCAAACATGGAACATTATGTCCTCCTGTGTTTACAGATGGAGGGAAACAAATTTCAGTGTCTTCTTCATCCATAGCGCAACACATCACAATATTATCTCAACATCTACCAAAGTATTAATTTTCCAGGTTTCATTTTCATTGGGAAATGGATGTGTGATTTAACATTTTTAATTCAGGGCTAGATATTTCAGTGTTTTTCTAGGTGTATGTTCAAGTCTGGCCCCTGTGTCATATAACTTCTCCTCAGTAAGCACTCGGTGCTAACGTTTTTGTTCCTTAGTAATTAAGAACCCGTTGTTCTAAGTTTATTCACCAAACTGTGAATTGTTTGTCTGCTGGGAATTCTTTCATCACAGAATTTACGATGAAATCTTTGCTGACACTTTCTAGTAGATCCGTATTTCATGTAGGTGTCACAAAGAAATACACGTTTCTCTACACTAGACGACACCATGATATACCACACTGTTCACTAACTGTAACTGAGAACAAATGACTACTGAAGCTGACAATTGCTGCCTGCTGCTGAAAAACCATAAACATACTTTCACGCAGGAACCAACCGCATTGCCATCAAGCAGTCCACAAGTTAATAACTTCCTTCATTCCAAATGTTAACGGCCATTAGGCATGCTGAAAATTCATATGCGCCTCACAGTAAGCAGCACACCAGTGGCCATGTAGCACAGAACCGTGAACCAGTCAACAAAGTAAAAAAAAAGTCTCTCTATAACTAAATCCATGAAGCCGAGTCCTTCTGAAGAAGCCACCAAACACACTGTTACTCAATTTCCCAATATTTTATGTGACCAAAAGTTTCATTACCATGTTCACAACAGCCCTCCACTGGCCTATAATCTAGGCCAGATGAGTCCAGCCCATACCATCTAATCCTGTTCCTCTAAAATCAATTTTTATATTATCCTCCCATGTACGTCTGTGTTTTCTTAGAGGTATCTTTCCTTCTGGCTTTCCCATTAAAAACCTGTATGCATTCCTCGTCTCCCTGATGCATGCAACCTTTCCTGTCCATTTCAGCTTTCTTGACTTGATAAATCCAATGGTGAAGAGTACAAGTTATGGAGATCATCTTTACACAGTTTTTTATAGCTTCCTATCATTTCATACCTCTTCATTTCATTTAATTTCATTTGGCATTCATAATTGCTACTACAGTAACGTTATAACAAGTCACATCATTAAATACATTCTTGAAATCCTTTTGCCCAAATGCCTAAAGAATTAGAATTTGTCAACAATAAATAATCACTCTTTAAATGGTTAACCTATAATTAAAATATCCCAGCATTCTCATCAACCTGTTCTGAAACACCCTAAGTGTAAAAAGAAAGTAAAGCTATCCCTGTAACAGGCCTTGTAGGCCCATAAGGTTGTGAGACGTTGAGGTTCCCACATTTTCTAGACAATCAAGCTCATAGATGACGGCAAGGTTGTCAGCCCTACGCGCCGGCCACCCTTTACCCCCAAGAACATTCCAAGAATACCCCTGGTACTCATTTCTGCTAGAGGCTGAGTCGACCCCAGGGCCATAGTGCGGCTGGAAAGATTAGGTCAAATTTGAAAAAAAAAAATCCAATGACCTCATCAGGATTTGAACCCGCAACCTTCTGGCTTGTAGCATAGTGCCTCAACCAACTACACTACCACATGCATGCTCTCCCTATATGTCAGTGACCTAATTTCACACCCATACAAAACTAGAGGCAAAATTATAGTTTTGCATATTCTAATATTTACGTTTCTGGACAGAGGATGAGAAAATGAAAGGTTCTAAACCGAATGGTGGAAAGCATTACCCAAATTCAACTTGCTCTTTATTTTCACATGAATCAAATTTTGATTTGTTACTGTTATTGCAAAATATCTGAACTTTGCTACACTTTTGGAGGGTGCAGTAGCTACTTTTATGTCGTGATTTTTTGCTGCATTCTGGTGATGAGACATCAACATGTACTTAGCTTTCGCAGAAGCATTTATGTTATCTCCCTATATTTATTTACTTTACTTTATTACCAGATTAATGTATATGAATGAATGTATAAGGGGTGGGCCTTCTTGGCCCTTGCACCACGACCTACAGTGATCTATTGTGCTTCTTATTTCCAAATGGATTTACATAATCAGCAAAGACCATAGCCTGACACGTTTATTTAATATCAGTCCACTTGGTTTTCTTGGACCTTTCTAATGGTGTATTCTAAAGCGAAGTTGAAAAGTGACAGCGATAAAATATCTTCTTGTTGCAGATCATTTTGAATAGGATAGGAATGAGACAAATGCTTACCTGCATGAGCTTTATTATTGGTTTCATTTAACACAATTTACGAGGGTTGGAACTTTAATAGTGGCAACACTGCTGTAGAGACGCCATGCAACGGAACCAAATAATGTCGCTTATACCACACGTTAGTTACATACCTACCTTACCTCACAGCAAATGGACTCTGGCTTCCCACACCACGCACATGCGCAGTGACGAGAAGAACATAGCCTCGTGTTAGCTGGCGGTCTAATGTAGTGTTGTCATGATGTTTTCGAAACAGGAACAACGGAATTGGATAGAGATTGAATGTGCCAGAGGCCGCACAGCACGACAGTGCCATCAAGGTCTTCAAGAGGCTTGCAGGGAATCTGCATTGCCTTTCAGAACAGTGGCAAGGTGGGTAAAAGCCTTCAACAAGGGACGCCAAAATGTGGCAGACATGTGTCGGCCAGGTTGTCCTAATGTCAGTGAAGAAGAAATGTATGCTCTTCCCATGTTACTGGAGAGTGATCAACACCATAGGATTCATGAGCTGGCCCGAGAGACTGGATTAGCGTACACAACTGTGCTTCATATTCTGAAGGAACGCCTGGGCATGAGAAAAATTGTATCAAGATGGGTTCCACACGATTTGACAAAAATGTAGAAATGGCTATGATATGATGCTGCTCGTAACCACTTGGAGCACTATGAGTGCGAAGGAGAAGCTTTCTTACACCGTATCACTACACTGGATGAGACATGGGCCAAATCGTATGAGCCACAAATGAAACGCCAATTTAAAGAATGGTGTCATTACAGGTCACCATGAAAATCAAAAGTTTGTCAGAACCCCAGCAATTTGAAAGTTATGGTGATTCTCGTGTACGACTGTGATGGTGTTATCCTAACCCAACACATACCGTTCCAATGACAGCAGACAGTCAATGCGCAGTATTACTGTTCATTTTTGGAACACAATGTGCGACCAACTTTCAGAAAGAAGCGGCGACACTTTCTGCAGAACCCACACATCATTTTGCAGGACAATGCTTGGCTGCATTCAGCGCAAGTTATGATTGATTTGTTCGATCGATGGGGCCGGGAAGTGCTGTACCACCCACCATACTCCCCGGACTTAAGCCCTTGTGACTTCGACTTGATCCCTAAGATGAAGGAACCACTTCATGGCATTCACTTCAGAACTGTTCCAGAGATTCTTCAGGCAGCAGACTGCTCCATTCGAACTATCAACACAACAGGCGCTGCTAAAGGTATCCTACGACTTCCACATCGCTGGCAACAGGTTGTACACAATGCTGGTGACTACACTGAAAAACAGTAAAACCTCGAAACATGCATCTATTTTGTATCAGTTGTAAATAAATAGTTGCCACTATTAAACTTCCAACCTTCGTATTAAGCCTAACCAGTTTCACTGATATGCCAAACTGTATGAGAATACTGTACAGTACTTCCCTCCTAACTGAATCTTGGGCTTTCTTGAAGTCTGTGAAAGCTGATGTACTGTTCCATTGTATTCCCACCCTCTTATTCATGCCTACAAGCCGGAAGGTCGCGGGTTCAAGTCCTGATGAGGTCAATGGATTTTTTTCCAGTTGACCTAATTCTTCCAGCCGCACTAGGCCCTGGGGTTTACTCAGCCTCTAACAAAAATGAGTACCGGGAATTAATTAAATAATTTTCCTGGGGAATAAAGTGCGGCTGGCGCATAAGGCTGACAACCTTACCGCCATCTTTGAGCCAATTGTCTAGATAGTGTGGGACCTCAATGTCTCACAACCCTGTGGGCCGTCACGGCCTGGTACAGGGATAGCTTTACTTTTTTTTTTTACTTACTTATCATCCAAGAGGTCTTTTCTCTATTGAATGTCTGACTAGGAAAGTTTAATAAATTATTGTTAAGCTATCAGCTCTGTCAATTGGTTAAAAATTACTAATATTTCAGGGATTATCTGTGTCACATTCAACAGGATCTGATGTGACACTGGATCCAAACTGTCCCATCAGATTGTAATGATAGAGAGAGACATGGTCCCTGAAACAATGTTATTTTTAACAGCTCATACGGCAGATATCCTGAAAAGAATTTTTATTAACTTCAGATATAAAAGGTTAGGTTTGCACTTCACATCGCCCCCCCCCCATGTAAGCTACATGTCCTGGTCATCTCATCTTCCTTCATTTGTTCGTTACATTAACATTTGGTGAAAAGTACAAATTGAATCATCATTATAATGCAATCGCTTCTAATTTCCAGTGAGTTCCCCTTTTTGATTAAAATAATTTCCCCAAGACCAGATTTCACATAAAAAGAAAACAACAAAGAAAGCAGAAAGTGTTTCCATGGTTTTGTACAGTTTTGTATAGTATAATCTTTACAATTTTAAACAGCAGACATTAAGACAGAAGATTTTTAACTGAAAGCTAGAAGAATTGCCCTTTTATTTAATCTGCAGATAACAGATATTAAATAAGTGTAATTATCAAAATCTGCAGCCATACCTGCCGTATTAAAGATGCATAGGTAAAGGGAGGCCTCACATCTGCATTCTTGTAGAACTCACGATTCCTCTGAATTTCTGGAATGGAAAGAAAATTCATTTTAAGTGAAATTTAAGAATAATACATATGGAATATAAGAGTAATAAAACCCACCATCTTCAAATCCCTTGTCTCTTTACTTAACTCTTCTTATGTTGCACACATTTCACATCATTCCTTTCAAAATAATTCCCCTGTTTATATTAAAAAACAATTCAACATATCACAGAAAATAAATTGTGACAATGTAGGATTTTAGGTCCACATGGTGGTGACTAATAAGCCTCCTGTCTTCTAGGATGTTGCTCTGTGTAAACCAGAAGTTCACTGATGTTTCAGAGGAACATATTGCCTCCATCTGCAGAGTTGAATAGTAAGCCAAATAAGAACCAGTGACCAGCAGGAAGCAGTTTACTTTTTGCTGGTCACCTACAGTATGTTTCTCCAAAACATCAGTGAACTTGTACCAGACTAAATGGCGTCAAACCCCAGAAAATAACACTTCTTAGGCCATGAAAAATTTTATACGCAGAACTGAGCCCCACCTGACATAATGCAACAATTACCATACACACACATACAACATAAACATGTGAATATGTACTCTTTTGCATAACATTAGCAAGGGAAATTGCTATGTACCATAATCTTAAGGTGGAGGGAATGGTCCATGTATTTTTTTTTCCTTTTGGCACTACAGCCCTCATTTGGGCCTAGGCCTACCTCCATGAAACTGTCCGTTTCACTTCGGTTTACTAGATCTTAGATATTCGGTAGGACTCCTTGGGCGGGGGTCCGGGTATTAGACCTCAGAATAATATGAGGTTTGTGCCTGTCTCACTGTTTCCTTTGATGGTAATAAGAAGAAATTATTCTACTGCTTCTGAAGAATTCAATTCTATCCAGTCCAAAGCATATTAAATGTTAATAATGAGGACATTTAAAATTGAAACACAACCAGTAATACAGAAAACTGTATGAAAATAATAATTTGGCTCAATAATATTGAAATATATGCAGTTCCTTGGATGGAAAATTATAGGTTTCAAAGAAAGATAAAGGTTTTAAAATAAATAAAAAGGGAGGTACAGTTGTCCCTGTGGATAACTAAACACCAAACCATGAAGATGGAGCTGATGTATAGCCCATGAGTTCCTAACCGTGGCAATGACAATTAACAGCCAGAGTTTCCTGATAATTATCAGCCACAAAAAAGATTCTAAACTCATAACACTGACAATATATGGAATAAGGGAACATGAGTAGACACTATTTTGGAAGATGGCCCCATCCCCACCCAAAAGTAACACTTGGTAAAAACTCTTGCGAAGACAACAAACAATTTACCATATAATGCAGTGAAATATGAACTGATTATGAGGAAAATAAAAGTTAAAACGAATTTTTACTTGAAGAATTTTATCTTCTGGGATATAATGCCACGTGGTCAGGCATGATATCCCAGAAGACAGAACTTTCAGAACCGGAAACCTCAATATTCATTCAAAGCAAGAATTTTGGAGTCACAACAGATGATCATTACTGGCAGTGGACCGTAAATAACAACAGAGGAATGGTGTTTTCTGCACAGTCCATGCTGATGGCTACTCAAGCACAATGAAATATGTCATGGCATCGCTAAGAAACAATTGCATTGCAATGAAGGAGCAATGTTTTCTATATGATCTGTGCTGAGATCTTACAAGCAGGACCAGTTAGCTATTGAAGTTAGAGAACTGTTGAGGTTCAGTCATTGTGAGCCACTGTTGTTAGAATCTTGTAGCTGAGGTCGGGGACTGTTAGGGAACCCAGATGAAATGGAATATCCACTGTTGGAAGTCACTACCAAGCAACAGCACTGAAGACATGACTGTGGACACCAATGTGTGTACCTATCTATAGTCACTCCATCAAGTGAAAATATTTTTACATCTCAATTTTTGTCACTAGACATACAGGAAATTTGTAACTTTCTAAATTGCAATTTGACTGAATTTTGATTGATTCTTTTGCATAGTACTATACCCAATATGATAACAACAATGAAAAGAGCATCAATGACTGTTTGTATTGGTTGAAAAAAGCAATGAGCCTGTGAAACCTGTAAAACGTTGTATTAGATTATGTGCCAGTTGAAGGTCAGCCAATTTTATTATGGGCTCTTGAGACTAGTGCCTTTAAGAAATTTACAAGAATTGGTAACAATCAGGTTTTAGGAGATAGTGTATGCCAGTATGAATGTCACTTACATAATTAAATATCATAAAGTAACACCCATTTACATTCTCGGTTATGCAAACAATATTTCCCATTTTTACTTGAGCAAATTTTAAAATGTAATTTGGAGAATTATTGTAAGACAGCAGGATGGTGTATTTCAGTTTTCTTCATAAATTACAGTTTTATCACAAAACCTAGCTAACATATTTATTTATCCAAAAAAATATTTGACTTATAGTGTAATGTGTATAGCTAGTCGAAAAGTAAATTAAAAGTAAACATAACAGAAAAAAATACAATATTTATTTATGACAAGGCTAAGAATAAAATCGTCTAATTGAGGTGGTCATCTCTTTCATTTATATGAAATCATATCGTTCCAAAAGTCCCATAATTAAAGCATGCTCTATGGTTGATGTTTACAAATTATTTAAGAATGTTGTTTCAATGAGAGAGGGTATCAATGTCATGCATAATACGAGATGAACTGAGGAATGAAAGAGTGAATGCAGCCACAGCCTCTTCTAAAATCCTATCTGGAAGGACATTTCCACATTAGAATGGTTAATCAGTCTATATGATGTCTGGAAATGGTTAAAATATAATTGCTGAAATATTTGTGGTTTGCAACAGGTTTTCAAGAAACAGTACAATAAATTAAAAACATCATAAGTTAGGGTTAAGGTGATGTAAATAAATAGACAGACATACTGTGTTACAAAAGCACCAAGCTGAACTATAATTTCAAACTACTTCCAGATATAATAGCATCCAATCTTCACTAGATGCAAGTGACATTTTGAAATGAATAAATATTGCATTGCAGGACTACAGCACTACAAAATAATAATGATAATGCGAGCAATATTAACATCATATTCAAATAAATATAACACAAATTCATAATATAGGAAAGGTTTTCAAATTTTGGATTACATGACACACCCTAATGGACTTATATATCACTGTAGAAATAAACATTTGGTGACTGCTGCAGTAATTAGCCTTCCACAGAACTCAATATATTAAAAATTAAGACAATAAAAACTGTTACAAAACTTACCTTTCTCAAGTCCTGCATATGATACACATTGGTAGCAATACTGACAGTATTCAAGTGCTTAAATCAGTTCACCAAATTGAAATAACTCACTAATAAATACAATGTAATTAAAAGTTTTCGAACCTTTTTAAGATGGCACTTGCATTGATCTTAGTTCCTTTGACCTCTTACCTTACATCATCCCTTCACTGCACAGTCATCAGATACTGTCTGAGTGAATCCTGAAGGGAGACAGTGTGAAGAGTGGGGCAGAGCAGTAGAGGCAGCCTGCATGCTAACAGTTAAGTGGGGGAAGCTACCATCTGTCTTCAACACTCAGTCAGAGGGTATAAGTCATGTCTTTGGGTCAGTTAAATTTACTTTGTCATCATAAATGAGCATTCCCTATAAATGTGTGCAGCTTCTAAACAAAACGTGATTTTATTCCTGTGAAATCTGACACAAATATATCATTATTAACATGCAGTATAAGCCGCACCATAGCTCAAGCGGTTAGTCGCTGGCTTCCCACGGTGGCGGCCTGGGGGTTCAATCCCAGGTCTGGTCAAGTGGGATTTGTGGTGGACAAAGTGGCGCTGGGGCAGGTTTTCACCGAGTACTTCAGTTTCCCCTGCCAAACTTCATTCCACCAATTGCTCCACAGTCATCCTCACCTATCATCTGGGGCTGGTACAATAGGCCAGAAGTGGCCGCAGTGTAAGGGACTTAGTCCCACCACACTAGCAATAAAAAAAAACATGAAGTATACCACTCAATATTACAGGGTCAACCTAAGTGTCAGTGATAAAAATTCAGATTTTCACATCTAAAAATACTCATTGTCTACATCGTAGAAGGTTGGTCAGAATTTTGCTTATCACCTTAATAAGACTGTAAGACATCTGATGTTATGTGAAGAGAAAAAAAGATTATTTTTGCATTAGGTTGTGATGAGGAGATATTTGTGGAGGATGGTCATGGTCATGGAAATGGAAAACTAGGCAGATAAAATAAATTATCAATTACTGAATGTTGCACATCAGGGAATTCTATTAAGGTATACCACTAATGCATGGAATAACTATTGCTCAACATGAGAGAAGTCACAAATACAATACCTACATCACACATTATACTAATTTAATGCTTATATTAATTATGAAATTTATATATATATATTATCAGTCAAAAATTGAAGAGTTGTGCTATAACACAGTTTTATTCACTTACAGTTCTACTACAATAAGATAATGAAATAATAAACAGCATTTTAACAACATTACACTGTGCACAAACCCTAGAATGAGCCTTCGCCCTTCAAGGAATTAACATGGTTTTGAAAGTGACTAAGTACAATGTAGACATTACCTTGCTGAACATCAAGTCCTGCCCGCTCCAGCATATAGGGCAGCCCTATAGCAGCCAGAAGAGAGAGGCAGAGAAAGAGAGAAGAGAGGATGTCATCAGAAGCAAGATCCAAACAACACGACACAAGTTGTTATTGTACATTTAATGCAGTCATTACCTTCAGTAATATCTACTGCCACTCTGTCTGCAACTCGCCGCCTTAATGGAGTTTCTTCAAAAGCTCCTACAGGGAGAGGGCAAAGTCCAAGCTAAGTTGTTATATCTGCTAAACCTTTATATTAACCTTCGCCATTTCCCAGTAGTGGACAGAAAGACATGATGACAGTGTTTTTTATCTTAATATGTATATTAAACATAGGAATTTTATAGTGTTATAGTGTCACAATACAATTAATTTGCATAGTGCAGAAAATGGTTAAATAACAACAGAGATTATGTGATGAAAGCAAAACAGTCAGTCATGGTGCAGCTGTTTGGTTTTTCACTGTGTAAAGGATGCAGGCTCAGTAGCAAGACAAACGGAAGTAGATTCACAATAACAGTTATGCAGAATCCATTATGTAATTTTATGTATAATCAACAGATCATGTTTCAACACACTTCTATGAACCATTTCTGGATATATTTTGTGTAACATATAATGTGAGGAAAAATATTGCGACGTATTTGCGCTATGCAGGACACCCCCTCCCCAGCCAGTGGTGATGTAACAGCGCTGCCACTGCTACAGTAACAGGCCAGTCAACTCTCCACCCCTTACCCCTGCCGTGATGTAACATGGGACACCACTGTTGACACAGGCAACAGGAAACGGTATAAGAAGCCGGCTGAGCAGTATGTGTAAGAGTGTTTGATCCAGAGTGACAGTGTGTGGATCGTGAAGTCGCCGAGTTCAGTTGAAGTTTAGCACTTGCCGGGAGCAATAGTAGTAAATGTGTAATGGTGAATTGTGTAAATGTATGAGCGAGTGGAATGAATTTGCTACATCCAAGACGGCATGAAGTTATTTGTCGCGTGACAGATACCCAACACGTGACAATCTGGTGTCAGAATTGGTCACAAACTTGAACATGCCTCAACGAATAACTGAACTTACAAGTGCATCAACTAATAACTGCCACAAAATGGATTCACAGCAGATGATGGAATTCCTGCCGAACGAAATCAGAGCTGGCCAAGAAAAATAAGACGCCTTGTTAGAGGAAATTAGAACCAACCAAGCTAAGTTGTTGGCCATAATGGAGTCTGACCGAGAGGAGTGGAGAGCCAGCCAAGAAAGACTGCTAGAGGAAATGGATGCCTGGCAGGAAGAGACAGCATCCTGCCAAGATTCAGTGGAGTCAAATCCAAGAGAACAAGTGAATGTAGTTGACCGACAGAAGATTCGTTAAGAAGAAGAAAAGACGATAGCCTGCCAAGAAATGCAGGCACATCTAGAAGAACAGCAGACCTCGGTGGAAACAAAACCTGAGGTGGCACAAAAAGAAGTCCCCAAGGAAGATGCCATTGTGCAACCAGTCAAAGGATGGAAGAGGCGGTATAGGGGCAAGAAGCAAGCTGCAGAGCTACGCGGAGAGCTGAGTGACAGAGTGTGGATCATGAAGTCGCCGAGTGCAGTAGAAGTCTAGCACTCGCCAAGAGCAATAGTAGTAATTGTGTAATGGTAAATTGTGTAAATGTACGAGTAAGTGGAATAAATTCACTACATCCAAGAAGGCGTGAAGTTATTTGTCGCGTGACAGATAACCACCATGTGACAATATGAAACCGAATAAAACTCTTACTAGGTGTTTCCTGAAGCATGTATTCAGTTAATTCCAGCTTCACATTACTGAAAGTGTGTAAATAAATGAAGAGCATTTCTGCCTGTAGGATACAATAAAATTTAAACTAAATGGAAAATTTATTTATGAGGATACTCATCAAGTTTTTTCAATACATTTACTTTATGGAAATCTTCAAATTAAAATCAATAATGGATACTCTCTTAAAAACTGGCCATCTTCTTATTACTTTAGCATTTAAATGACAATAATTATTATTATTATTATTGTTGTTGTTGTTGTTATTATGATTATGATGATGTCGTGATAATCTACTTATCCATCTAAAGTTATTTCCAGAACTGCATCCTGACACAATACATCAGATAAAATTCCCTGCAGACCTTTCAAGCCTCTTGAAAATATAGAACCAAAACTGATGTTTTTAAAACTTCAGTCCCAAGAGGTCTTTTACTAATAATAGCTGTGTTGAATGTTTCTTTCCCTTTTCATTTATTTCCGACATGTAACAGTCCTCTTTTAGGGGCACGCGGTAGCGTAGTTGGTCGAGGGGCTATGCTACAAGCCGGAAGGTCACGGGTTCAAGTCCCAATGAAGTCACTGGATTCTTTTAAATTGACCTAATCCTTCCAGCTGCACTATGGCTCTGGGGTTGACTCAGCCTCTAACAGAAATGAGTATCAGGAATTAATTAAATAATTTTCCTGGTGAATAAAGCCTGGCTGGCACGTAAGCCTAACAACCTAACCACCATCTGTGAGCCGATTGTCTAGATAATGTGGGATCCTCAAGACCCCACAACCCTATGGGCCTTCATGGCCTGTTACAGGGATAGCATTACTTAACAGTCCTCTTTTACATAAATAGACATATGAGTATATGCCTATAGTACAAATGAAATGTTTAACATATTTTTTGTGATAAAAGAATTTCACTCACCTCCTGCAAGAGATAATGCAGACTTGTCACTGATCCGCCTTCTAATTGGTCCACCTATGTTGGGTGTCGGTGGCTGTAACACAGGTGACCGCACAGCAGAGACCAGAGCTGACATGGACACTGGTGCAACTTGGCTTACAGCAGATGTCACCAGGCTTGGTGGTGGTTGGCTCAAGAGAACTGAAGACAAACTCAGTTTGGTCAGACTTGGTCCAGTCTGGAAGAGGTCTGACTGGCCCCATAGTGATGATGAGCCATTTGAAGACTGATGTAAAGGATTTAGGTTGCCCGTTTCTACCTGTAATGGTATATACACTTATGTAAAATACATGAAAGTTAAAATGTAATTCAGTTACATCTACAACAAACAGATTTGATACAATCTTATACAAATAATTAATTCTATTTCAGATTCAAAATGTGAGAAAACATTACAAAATTAAAACAGATGAGCAGTCTGCACTGAGTATATATGTAGCAACTAAATGAGTCAAAAAAGGAAACTAATTCTAGAATTTTTGTTTATTGTAATAATAACAAGTGAATAGTTTTACTGAATTCAATGTTGAAAGTATATTCTATATGAAAAATGCAAGAGACTTGAACTGACATGATACTGACCATTCTTGTATTTTAATTTTGTGACACTGTCACCATAAAACTCCAGTTTCACAAAGGTATATTTTGGGAAACGGAAGAAATTTATACACTCTGTATTTTCATTCTGAGCATTTCTGAATCATATTATAAAGAAATGGAAGGAGAAGGGTTCAATTAATTCTTGCTTCAGTGTATATAGTTGTGCAGAGCAGGAGTTAAAAACATATTCAGAACAGCACGGTATCTGCCATCTCCTCAGATCATGGCTATTGGGATTCAAATGTCATGAACTCGTTCTGTCTGGCTACCTGCTATGATGAAAACCTGTGAAACTGCACGTAAATATTTTATCATTTCTAGAATGCACTTTTCTTTCAGTCGCCTTATAGTCATGGTTCAAAGTACTTGTATTTAGTGGCTCACCGTAGGTTCTGATTTTGGAGGTTCAGGAGAAGCTTGCTGTTTGGACATGTGCAAATGATGCATCATGGCTTGCAGTCGGTCTCTCTCCTTCTGCAATTGAAGTTCCAGTTGAGATACCACTTGCATCTGTACTCTTGCTTGCGCAGTGGACCTGTCATCTAACGTGTGCTCTGTGTTGAGGTGTCTGTCAAATATAATGTTTATCAATTGTATTTATCACATCTGAAGCAAATTGGTGCTCAGGACTAGTAAGGAAATAAGGAATTTAACTTGACACCATTCTAGTGCCACATTTGATTAGATTTCTTTATCATGCATTTACTAAGATGAAGAAACCAAAAAGATTACAAATTCTCATAAAGTTCTTAGTGAACTTTTCTATAGGATTAGATGGGAAATGGTCTTCTTCATATCAAATTAGAGAACCAATAACTTAACTTAGAACTTTGTAGATGGATTTGTAACAGTTGCTTTTAAAAATACTGCAAGGCCATTATTTCGAATTCTATGATGCTAAGATAAATCAGTTATATATTTAAGCAGATGAACCAATGGTGAGTTTATGCAGCACTTCTTTCCCCT
>NW_019739943.1:56151-61545 GCF_002891405.2 Cryptotermes secundus
TTATAGCAACATCGGTTTCTGCGACACCTTGTCTATTGCGTCAGATATTCAATGGTACGAACTAATCCCTCATAAAGCAATTGTTTTTATACCTTGCTTAGTATGACATGCATAAATGCATCAACCTCGTATGTAACGTCATTTTCATTCCTGAATTTCTCTGATATGGACATTGAACGTAATTTAGAAAGTGTATNTGTATTTTAATTTTGTGACACTGTCACCATAAAACTCCAGTTTCACAAAGGTATATTTTGGGAAACGGAAGAAATTTATACACTCTGTATTTTCATTCTGAGCATTTCTGAATCATATTATAAAGAAATGGAAGGAGAAGGGTTCAATTAATTCTTGCTTCAGTGTATATAGTTGTGCAGAGCAGGAGTTAAAAACATATTCAGAACAGCACGGTATCTGCCATCTCCTCAGATCATGGCTATTGGGATTCAAATGTCATGAACTCGTTCTGTCTGGCTACCTGCTATGATGAAAACCTGTGAAACTGCACGTAAATATTTTATCATTTCTAGAATGCACTTTTCTTTCAGTCGCCTTATAGTCATGGTTCAAAGTACTTGTATTTAGTGGCTCACCGTAGGTTCTGATTTTGGAGGTTCAGGAGAAGCTTGCTGTTTGGACATGTGCAAATGATGCATCATGGCTTGCAGTCGGTCTCTCTCCTTCTGCAATTGAAGTTCCAGTTGAGATACCACTTGCATCTGTACTCTTGCTTGCGCAGTGGACCTGTCATCTAACGTGTGCTCTGTGTTGAGGTGTCTGTCAAATATAATGTTTATCAATTGTATTTATCACATCTGAAGCAAATTGGTGCTCAGGACTAGTAAGGAAATAAGGAATTTAACTTGACACCATTCTAGTGCCACATTTGATTAGATTTCTTTATCATGCATTTACTAAGATGAAGAAACCAAAAAGATTACAAATTCTCATAAAGTTCTTAGTGAACTTTTCTATAGGATTAGATGGGAAATGGTCTTCTTCATATCAAATTAGAGAACCAATAACTTAACTTAGAACTTTGTAGATGGATTTGTAACAGTTGCTTTTAAAAATACTGCAAGGCCATTATTTCGAATTCTATGATGCTAAGATAAATCAGTTATATATTTAAGCAGATGAACCAATGGTGAGTTTATGCAGCACTTCTTTCCCCTAAAACTCCAGTGAGTTTCTAGGCAATATAACATGGTCTATGAGTTTCATCGTGACTGTCTGGCCGTGTCCTTATAAAAGACAGCCAATATTAACAGTGTAATCAATCACTGTTATGTTTGCACTACTCCAGGTGTTTTATAATCAGGCCTTTCTCCGTTCTAATTCTGATTGTTACAACAGCACAGAACCTGCTACATGCTTAAAGAAACTTCAGCTATCTTAGGGGTAACTGAACAGGTATTTGCTGGCATTAAGAAAATAAATTAAAAAAGTAAATTAAATTATATGTGCTGCATACAGATTGAACTGGTACAATAAATTAGTTTTGAAAGAATTTGATCCTAAAATCTTTGATTGAAATTTAATGTTGTCTACTATGTGGAATGAAACTTATCGATTTGAATTACATAAGAAGTAACAGAGAGCACAACTGTATTGCGCTAGAGTACAGGCACAACAACTCTCTTTCTCCAGTCTTGTTTCATACTAAACATTTTCTTTTAAACACACAACTTTAGTTTATGAGAAAAAGATGAACTACATACTATATTCATAAATTATTTTCACACATTTTGTCATTTGCCGCCATAGTCAGTGCATAGCAGACAAATATATCGCAGTATTATTCGCTGTCCTTTTCTTCCCCTTAATAATTTATTAGTTAAAATTCTTATGGAGCAGAATAAACTTGAATACAAACATTCGATTCATTTGATACCTCAGCAAAACTTCGACCAATCTGTATGATCTGAAACTCGCACCAGTGTGTATGAGGACTTCCCCTTTCTGGGATATAACACTGTGTAGCCCATTTAAAACTGGAATATTCCAGAAGGGAGAACACATGAAACAAGTAATTCTTAAGGTCTTCCATATGAATTTAAAGCACTAAGGCTCGATTAATGTTGTTTAAGGTTGCTTAGCAGTGCCACATTGGCCTCAAATAATAGGCCATAAGAGCAGTTAAAGGTAAAGCTAACCCTATAACAGACCGTGGAGGCCCACAGGGTGGTCAGACGCTGAGACTCCCATGTTCTCTACAAAATCAGCTCACACATGGCGGCAAGAATGTTAGCCTTATGTGCCAACAGCCCTTTAACCCCAGGAAGAAATTTCTGGTACTCATTTTTGTTAGAGGCTGTGTCGACCCCAGGGCCATAGAGTGGCTGTAAAGAATAGGTCAATTAAAAAATTCAAACACATTGATAATCGAACCTGCGACCTTCCTGCTCGTGACATAGCGCCTCAACCAACTATGCTACCACTACCCGCAGAACCCCAGCATAGCCACAGTTCTACAAGCATAGTGCTCTAGCTAACTGGTTTCTGTTGGCGAAGAAAGGGACAGAAGGAAATATTGATTCTGTTCTTCTGACAGAGACATACTTGGGGCCTTTTGGGAGAAAGTTTACAGGGAGCGATGGTGAGGAATTTGATGAGGTAGCAAAAAGGCTATGAGAGGTGCTGAGAGTATGCCCTTGCTTCTCGATAGCACATAGGAATTAAGAGGGACAGAAAAAGTAAGGTGATTGGCTAATTCCGTGAACAGAATCAAGCTTGTCTCCTGTTATTTTCTGGTTGGTTGTTGTAATTAATTAAGGTGTACTTCGTGTATGCTGTCATTTGGAAATAAACATGAGGTATGGACTGTTTATGATGAAATATCATAAGTTTGCTGCATATTTACTCCAGAAGATACAACCAATTATTCGACTTTTTAAAGACTTTCTTCAGTAATATTGAGAACAGTTAATATTAAGTACTGGATGTGCGAAAGAATTCTGTACGCTTGATGACATATTGGATTCCCTGAGTATCTGCATGGCAATCAGGTGAAGAAAAAAGTTACAGCCGCATCTTGCAAAGTACATGGGTGCTGCAAGAGTTTTCCAGGAGTAGGGTAGGCAGTTTTTCATAGGGGACAGCTGGAAAATTTTTCTTACGCATTTACACCTAAGTCGATTATGACTATCTTTATTAATTTTAAAACATATTTTCAATTGGTATTATTACTATTAGGTACATTTCTTCTTTTCTCAAATTCCGATTTTTAAAAGATACAAAAGGGCAGATGTCTAGCTTGCCTCCCTCCTGCTGTTGCTCATGGCCAGGTACTTAATATTGATTCATGTACTTATGAGCTAGTGTTTATATTGGCTTGAATTACATTCTCGGTTTGTAGTATGTTAAATTCGTCGCGTAGAAAATCGACACTTCCAACATGAAAGCAATTGAAGTGTCGATTATTTTGTTTGATCACTGATTTAATTAACGAATTTCTGCGATTTGGCAAGTTACATAACATGGACTGACAGTATGATTAGACACCCAGCAATAAATTAGAAAGGATATGAAGGGGAAGTGTCATGATCTACTTTAAGGTATTTTTCTACTAGTTTCTTGCTGGTACGGATGGAAACAACAAAAACTTCAGTCATGATAGGCGACCTTCACACCTGGCCTCAAATTCGGATGGTCTGAATTTAATAAGGTGTGTTAATGGCTACCTATCTAGCTATGGCTCTGCAACCCTTTGTTGTGCTCTGTCTGCTTTTTCACTTTGTTAATCCTATATACAGTAAGTAGGACTACTTGGACAGAGGATCAGCCCATTGCAAGGTCGCTACCTACACACAGAACACAAATACAGAATAAATGGACAAAAACATCCATGCCTTGAGTGGGTTTCGAACCCATGATCCCAGCGTTCGAGCAAGCGAAGACAGTTCATGCCTTAGACCGCTCGGCCACTATGATTGGCTAATAGCTACAGTGCCATATAAAAATATATAGAATAATAAAAACTTTCTTTAATGCAAGTCACAATTTATTTGTTTTAATATGCATTTTAGGAGTGTGAAGAGTTCCAGTACTATGCACAGAATACCTTAATAGACATATACCGAGATTTCAAATGTGTATTGTGTCTCTGAAAATATTATCCATGTCCGAATTTCGTAACCCAATTCGCTTACTATGGAGAATGTAGGAAAATTATCTTTTCAATGGGAGCTTAAAACATTCTTGGTCCTAAACGAGTCACACTTCTTTTCTATTCAATATCTTGGAATCGGATTAGACTGGGTGTGGGAATGAGGAGCAATAGGATGCAAGACTTAACTCATGAGGCGCTGAAAGGTCTTGAATATTAATTAGGCAAAGAGTAATTAGCGTTTTAAAAACAACGAACAGTGCTAGTGTCTTTTCTCTGTGGTTAAATCCCTAAAAAAGAGGGAGAAGTTTTGCTGAGTGAAGCAATTTTCCTCATTCAAGATTCTTGGAGGAGACACAAAGATTACCAAAACTGGATGCCAACAGTGAACGTTCAAATGGAAACGCCTGGTCAAATATTGGCAGGTTACTGCATTAAGATGAGTTCTTGAATAAGGGGGGAATAGGGTGCGGTATAATCAATCTGCAGAGAGGAACAGGCCGCAAGATGGTAAAAGAGCAAGAAAAGAAGAAATTGGAATGGAAAACATCATGAAAACGGTAGATGATTCTTTCAAATGTAGTAAGAAGACAGCAGCTGGAAAGAAATTACAAAAAATCAGCTTTAATTATTCTGTAGCTCAAGCCGGCCATATTATTGTATGCTCCGATGTAGATGGGAGAAGAAAGCCCTCACACTTAAAATGTTAATTAAGTTCTTGCGTTCAAAATCGTTTTAAGCACAGAAGAAAGTGGGAAACAAGAAATGTCTCACAAACACACACACACACGATTTTGTTTCAATTGCGGAACAATGCTGTTAGATTTCTTTCTGTCTGTAACTAACTAACTACCTAACCAACTAACTCACTCCATGAAGTAGAGATATTTTCAGAAGCTGACAGTCGCTCAAATAGTCAAGGAATTTCCTGCTTTGTACAAAACTATTAAGTTCATTATTGTATTCAAAAGACCCACCAATGGGCCTTATTCTAAGCCATATGACTCTGACTCAAACCTTAATGCTCTATTTCAGATTAAATTTAATATTATCCTCCATTTATGATTTCAAATTCCAAGTGAAATCTTCCTCTCCCTTTTCTCGACTAGAATTTTATATTCAGGTCTCAATTCACCATTTCGTTCATTTATTCATCACTGATTTACATAGTTAGTTAGTTAGTTAGTTAGTTACTTAGTTAGTTAGTTAGTTACTGGAGAGGGTGGGTTTCCCCATGCACTGAGACCTGTATTGGTCCATTGTGCTTCCCTCTATGATATTCTACC
>NW_019739943.1:61626-72706 GCF_002891405.2 Cryptotermes secundus
ATTTTTCCGCCCTTAAAAATTCGACGACCTCCGCCGGGTATTTGAACCCGCGTACTACGAGTCATGAGGTGGGAACGTTACCTCTAGACTACGGAGGCCGCTATTGATTTACATAAGTTCTTTATTATTTTTTTATTTATTTATATGTTTACTTATTAGTTAATTTCTTGATATGTAGATTAAATTACAAGCTTACCAACCGATAGGAGACTAATTTTTTTTTTAATTCGCTTAGTGGGGGGTGGAGTCCAACTGGGTCCACTCGGCACGGCGGCCACTGATTGGACTATTGTAGCTTGCCCCGCGTGATTATGATGGAGACTTTGTTGGAATGAAGATTGGCAGGGGAAACCGAAGTACTCAGAGAAAACCCGCCCCAGCGCTACTTTGTCCACCACAAATCCCACTTGACCAGACCCGGGATCGAACCCGGGCCGCAGCGGTGGGAAGCCAGCGACTAACCGGTTGAGCTATGGCGCGGTCGATAGGAGACTAAAAATGTCATTGTAGTTTTGGTGGTATGAATATTAGGAGCACATAGAGTATAGGACGACAGTAACTGAACAAAACTCGGAGTCTTATAAGTCAAGTGGTTTAATTAAGTAAATTCTCACTAACAGCTAAAGCACAACAGAACAGATGATGTGAAAAGAACATCAAACACAGAAACTTAGCAGAGTTTTTCATAGACGGAAATGTCTCCAGTTTGGGACAACTGAGCTCTACAATTCCCCCAAAACAAAGGATTAAACGCCAAGGTATCATAGCCAAGATGTTTTCACCAATTACTTCGAATTCTGTCCGTTGTTATTCAGCCGTTAAGAGGACTGTTGCCTTACAAGTGGTCCTTCAGGAACTACAACTGACCTCAAAACGTAATCGAGGTAACTCGATGGTCGTGGTAAACGGCGTTTAAAAAATGTTCAGAAAAGAACTCTGTGGCTTGTAGTGCACAAGCGAACTATACCGACCGAGCGATCGCCGCAGCAAGCCAGAATAGTCTTGCAGTTAGGTAACAGAGTATTGGATGCGTAGAAAAACGTCGGAGGAAGCTCAAAAAAATTAAGTACCGAAACACAATTATTTGTGGGTAGCCAATTCTGCCTGAAAACATCTTGAACTTTACGGCAGCGTAACACAACAGTAACAACTGAAAGATGTAACTGTATAGGAAATGGATTGCTTCATAAGGTTGGAGGCTCTGACTTAACTCTGCACTTCGGTTAAGCATTTTACTTACTTAAGAAATGACTGGAAATCGTCACAGATGGCCTCACAGCCTGGCCATTTGCAGACCCCGTGACCGTACAGGGGATGCATCTTGTCGTTACCACAGCCGTCCAGCAGCTTGTCGTCCTGCAGACCCGCCATTCCGTTCAAACCTTCTCTACGACCAAGCCCCATGGAACTCAGTAGTCCTGTAACAACGCAATTCGTTCTCAGTCTGCGTGGGATGGAGATCACATCGCATTTGATCCCTTCAACTGAAACGCGTAAATTGTCAAATGGATGTACTACACGGAACCGAAGACACGCCAAAAGACGCCAACGAAGTCACAGACTGGTAACGGTGTCTATATCTGGCAGCGTGAACTCACTCACTCATTCACTCACTCACTCACTCACTCACTCACTCACNGTATCTGGCAGCGTGAACTCACTCACTCACTCACTCATGGAGCTGAGCCCTCCTTGAGAAGCTGCCAATTGTGCAGCTATTCAAGAACTTTCCAGTATTTTATGGAACCCGAAGGTTCATTACCGTGTTCACAAGAGCCCTCTAGCGGTCCCTATCCTAAGCCAGATCAATCCAATCCATACCATCCCATCCTATCTCTCCAAGATCCATTTTAATATTGTCCACCCACCTACCTCTTGGTCTTCCCAGTGGTCACCTTCCTTCCGGCTTTCCCACCAATATCCTATACGCATTTTTCCTCTCCCCATTCGTGCTACATGCCCTGCCAATCCCATCCTCCTCGACTTGATAATTCTAATTATACTTGGAGAAGCGCACAAGTTATGAAGCTCCTAATTATGCAGTTTTTTTTTCTGATGGTGTGAACTCTTAATGAAAAGATTTTAAATCCGTGGTATTTTGAAAATAGGAATAATCTATAACATTTATTTGATGATATCAGTGTTACAGTTCGTGATGATGATCCTTCTCCAAGCATGCATCTGATACAGCAAGCACAGGGACTGGCGGAAGAATTGAACTCTGTCTTCAAGTCCTTACTTCAACACCAGACTGCGATGAGTCCGGTCTCAAGCTCAAGATCTTAAGCACAAAAGCGAGGCTATGACTCAAAAATGGCTGTTTGCCAATGATGACAATGATAATGTCACGGCACTTACCATTCAGACCTGTGATGCTCTTGTGGGCAGGGGGGTTAAGATGGCTATCCAGGCCTTCACTAGAAGCTTCTTTCCACGGGCTGGTTACTTCCGCTGACGGCATGCCTGAGGACAGTCAGTGCAGTCACAGTCACCAAAAGACTAAGAAATTTATCATACATTTCATTTTCAATCTTAGTCTATGAGAAAATAATGCCCCAAAATCCATGCATGCATGACTACTGCGATACAAGAAACATTTTCATGCAACCAGCCCTAGAGAGAAGTTGGAGAAGAGCAAATAGGCATTTTCACGTAGCTCGAAGTTATTAAAGATTTCCTCCAAGATGGCGCCTTGTGTAAAGATGCATAAATACTAATGTTATAAATCTTTTAAGGTATAAACTCATATTTTTTTTCTGTTTATTGTAACACACAGTGATATAATATATGGATCCATATAAGAGGCATAATTCAATACTACAAAGTTTGTTAATATATTGCCTGATGATGGCTTCATGAGCCGAAGCATGTTGTGACATTGTACGACCAATAAACTCAGTCACGCACAGTGAAATATGAGCGAGTTGTTTGGTATAATGCTGTGTTTGGTAAAAAAAAAGAACTCCGTTGCTTTTAGTCCGCAAGCAAACTATACCGACCGAGCGACCGCCGCTTGTCGGCGAAGTAAGTGCCAACTTTAGCGGATAGAGGGTGTCGTGTGGTCAGCGCAACGAATCCCCACGGCCGTTAATATCGGTTTTCCAGACCGGAGCCGCTAGCTCTTCAATTATCCTCACGAGGCTCAGTGGACCCCGTTCCAGAGCCAGTACTTCTCAGAAATTCTGGTAAAGCCGGGAATCGAAACCGGACCTCTGGATCTGTAGCCAGGAACTCTGACCAGTAGACCGCCAACAAAACTCATATACAGCAACGATTTTATTTTAGTAGTTCTTACAGCTTATTTTATACAACAGTTATGTGAAATACATCTAAAATCTTTCATTTCGAGAGTAGTTCAAATAATTATGTGTACTTGTAGGCTACAGAATATTGGCATATCAGAATTCACCAACATTTCTTGGCAAACGTGGCGAGTTGCGGTTACAGCAAATAAGCTAGGAGTTTCGCAATTATCTATGAAAACGAGATTCAAAGTTTGTGTCTTGTCTCACGTAGTTACCAGTTTGCAATGTATTTAACAATAATTCCGACGTTAGAAATCAAGAAATAAAAATCAGAGTACTGAACATCTCGCCGCTGCCAGACAGCTGAATTTACGTGGCCAGATTTATTCCACACGCCAGTTTTCTAATCCGCGTAAAACTGTTTCGCTCACTTAACGTCCATATTTAATTACGGGCAGTGAAATTTCTTAATGCAATTCTTCAAAATTGAGAGGGTTAAGTGTTCCTACTAATGGACATCTTTCATATCATACAGCACTGTCTTTCACAATATCCTCAACTTCCTGTCAACGTAAAGAACCTAAAGACGAACAAATTTTAAGTAGTTTAGATATTCTGGTAGATCGTGGAACTCGCTATATTCAACTTCTGCTCACTAGGAAGATCGCCAATGCCTTGAAGCTTTACATATATGCGACACGTTTCGCGATGCGAGAGTTACTCTGGAAATCGAGATGTATCGAACAATTCTTTACATTCTCGAAAAATTGCTTCCTAGACCTTTCGCTCTTCTACACTACAGAAACTAAGATTTTATGTAACATCGAATAATGGGCCGCGCCATAGTTCAAGCGGTTAGTCATTGGCTTCCCACCGCTGCGGCCCGGGTTCGATCCCGGGTTTGGTCAAGTGGGATTTGTGGTGGACAAAGCGGCGCTGGGACGGGTATTCTCCGAGTACTTCGGTTTACCCTTGCCACTCTTCATTCCACCAAATTCTCCATCATCATAATCACCCGGGGCAGGTACAATAGGCCAATCAGTGGTCGCCGTGACGAGTGGACCCAGTTGGACTCCACCCCCCACTAAGCGAACTAAAAAAAAACATCGAATAATACTAGTGGTATATGTTCCTTGACAATAATCAGAAGAGGTCAGGAGCTTCGCGAAAATTGAGACATTTTACATTTTGTTTTATATTTTTCGAACACGTATCGTTTTAATGTTCTAAAACTAAGAAGGAAATTTAGTGTCGCATTCAACAATGATGTAAATGTCTTTATTCAATGTAATTTTAATCATGAAAAGCTATAATTTGAAAGGAGATTGCAGCCTATTCTGTTTCATAAAATTTGCCACCAAGTTGCAATTCAGCTCTCGTTCGAGGCCAGATATCAAGACTGAGTACTCTTTTATGCCCTTGTATTTCGACAGTCCAGCTTCTCCAACTTCACTCTCAGTTCACAAGAAATCATCTTATCATATCCCACAAATTTTCTTCAGAATTACCGTATTTACGCATGTATAGGCCGCACATTTTTGCCAAAAATTCAAGAGGAAAACTGGGGTGCGGCTTATATTCGAAATATTCGAAATCACACTTAATTTAAAAAAAATTATATTCATAATTAGTAATACAGGGTGTTCTAATCCTGAAATAATATTCCAAGAAAATTATTTTTTCTATAATTTCTGTCTGAAAATTGTGCTGCGGCCTATACATGCGTAAATACGGTATTATGGCATTCTAATGTTAATGAAGAAAACAATTTTTCTACATTTTATCACCTGAAATGCAAATTCAAAAAACCACAAACAACTTACAGAAACAGGTAGCAAAACTAGAGCATTGAAAGGTATAAATATTTTGTTTCTGGGCATTATCTATGGTCCTGTTTTCATCTAAAACACCGACCTGTTTATATTTCAAACCACAGCGTTTCGGAGACTAGATTCTGTGTCCGTCTTCAGGTGAAACCTACTCAGTTGGGTCGAATAGATATAGTCCCAACTGAGTAGGTTTTACCTGAAGACGGATACAGAATCCAGTCTCCGAAACGTGTGTTAAAATATAAATACAGGACGATGGATAATGCCCAGAAACATAATACTCGTATTTGTACTAATGCACCATCATCAGAAACTTTTACATCTTGTTTACATTGGGAGGTAGTTTGTTACTCACGCCACCAAGTGCTTACGATCTGTTTAGTGCTAGCTAATTTAGGCCAGTATCTCTGTTTATATTTTCATTATAATCGGCTGATATATCACGGGCAGGTTCAGGAATATGTGAAGTTCAACAATTCTTTTCGCCAAAATCCTTTCGACATTATCACTGACATTGTAACGGACTATTCTTCGTGCAAAGAAATGTAAAAGCCATGCGTATGTTAGTTTGTGTGTAAATATTTAATTGTGTACACAGATTTTCGTTCAAATTCGAAGGGCCCTGTTCAGTCTGTGTGGTGTTATGTTAAATTTATTTTCATTTACAGACTAATCAAAACGCACTTGTCACGGTAGCCGAGCGGTCTAAGGCATGTAGTGTCTTCACTCACATGGAAGCCGAGATCGTGGGTTCGAATCCCACTCAGGGCACGGATGTTCAGTGTTTGTATGTGTGTGCGCTTTTTTCTGTATTTGTGCAGAGGCCCTGTGACGAGCTGATCACCCGTCCAAGAAGTCCTACCGAATGTCTAAGATTTAGTAAACCGAAATGAAACGGAGAGTTTCATGGAGGTAGGCCAAGGCCCAAATTGGGGCTGTAGCGCCAAAGAAAAAAAATATATATCAAAACCCGGTAGCAGACAAGGTAGATAACACCGACGGTAAAGCCAGCTGGAACTTCTCGATTTAGGCATAAAAAGGCTAGATACTGATGGCTTCAGATAGTCCGCAGCCACCTGCTCAAGGTTGTTCCTCGTTCACGGATTTTTCTACCTTGAAGATGGAGGCGATACGTTCCTTCGAAAAGTCGGTTCACACAAGATCAACACGGCGCCACATCCCAGAAGACGGCATTCTTCATAGTCACCGCCGTTGTGAAACATCAAAATCTTACAAATTGTAATTGTGGTCACGTCATCCTCACCGCATTGGTGCGTAAGTATGTACCGTCTGCTGAAAGACACGACATTTATTAAAACTGAGAGGCCAAGTGGACACGCTGCAGCGTTCTGTCTTGCCGAAACTGCGGCTAAGCAACCTGTCAACACTGAGCAAGATCGTAAGCACTTTGAGTACCGCACGAACTGCAAATGCAAGCAGGAATGATTTGGACGGGAAATACGCTGATGGGGACTTTCTAATTTGCAGCTCTCTACAGGTTCATCACTCTGTGAGCGGGACGCGAACTGTTGGCCACATGGTTGGAAATCCGCACAAATGTGGGTGTCAGTTTCCGATTATCTGTCCCTTTCACCTCCGTTCTCAATTCTTCCTATTTCTCTTTTTTATTCCTAGAGCTCTGGGGGACGTTGGGCGCTGTGTGAATACATATGTTCACAAAAAAATAAACTCCTTTTGTGCTTTTATTCTAGCAAATTGTTTATTCAGACTGTATCAGCGAGCACTGCATCAGTGGGCGTGCAGAGCGCTCGACCCCTCCACAGTGTCTAGGACAGTGATGTTCCAAGAAGCGCAGAGTTTGACGCCAAGCCGTGCCGGAGGACGGTTTCACGTGTGAAGCACCTTCAAGAGGAGGCAGAGGCTTATCTCCGGTCTCGAGTCCAGATTCAGAGGGGTTTAGGCGTGGATGGGAATGTATTGAGGAGAAGGAAGGGCTTAAATATTGTGTTCCACACGTGAAACCTAACCTCTCGCGTCCGTCACTGCAGTGACATCTGAAGCCGGCCAACTGACACCACATGTTTCTGTGCGGAACTCCAAGCAGGCCTGGCTGGACCCAATCGAAAGCAGCGAGACATCCAGTCTTGTCTCTCATATCTCAAATAACTAGCAGCTAATGCCCTTCAGTGTGATGGTGGATTCTATTGGCTGGATGGGAAAAGAAACACAGAGGTCGGATTTAAGGAGCAGGGAAACGTACCTTCAAACATAACAAGCTCTCCGCCTCCATCTTGTAGTGCTTATAGTCTGCCGGCTGGGCCCGTATATAGTTGGTACATGCGTCCGGAGCGAGTGGCCAGCGAGCTATCTCGCACTATAACTCCTTTGCCCAAAGATCTTCATCTGGTATTAGCAGGAAAGATATACTGAGCACTGCTTTCAAGTAGAACTGATATCTTGAAAGAGTTCCATTGTCGGACCTGTTTATTTAAGATTCATTTCCAAAAAGCCATTATGAAATGTCTTTTCTTGTAGGCATTTATTTCTAAATTAGAAGAATGTATCATGTGCACAGAACGCATTTTTGAGTTTGTTTTGTCAGATACATGTAAAACATATTTCTATATAAATTGCTGTTGTAACCTATACTTCAAAGACTTTCCAGTATCAGCACGAATATTACACTCATTAGCTCAGTTCTCCATTTTCAAATTTTATGTGAAGTCTCTCTTTTTTTTTTTTTACACATTTCTGTTAGAGGCTGAGTCGACCCCAGGGCCATAGTGAGACTGGAAGGATTGGGTCAATTGAAAAAAAATCCAATGACTTCATCGGGATTTGGACCCGCAACCTTCCGGCTTGTAGCATAGTGCCTCACCCAACTACGCGCGTGACCCCATATGCATACCTCTAGTTAATTTTATTAATAATTAGTTATCCAATCCATAGCACATCATGAGCAAAGTTTTCTACGCGAAATATTTTGTAATAGCTAATTTCGAAGAAATCACTTCATTGAAGTTGAAATGCAGCACTGCCTAATCCCAAATGCCATCGTCTGCCAATAAAATTCAAATGCATGCATATCTTAACAGAAGATATATTAGCATGGTACGGTGTTAATTATGGCCTCGGCTATGGAGACGTAGGAGGGGCTCCAATTGTGTAATCATCTCGAATAAAGTAAACAATCATGGAACGTGGTTGCCTTTCTGACGTGCGCAGTAACGCTCTCTTCATTTCACACACAGAGCTGAAAGAATATTAACTATTGTTTCCAATTCATAGGCCACTGTCTGTAGCTATTGTTGCATAGCAAATCCTCATTCGAACAGGAGTGTTCATTTATTAACATTCAATTTGTGAAAGCCTTCATCTGTAAATAGCATTTCTGAAAATCTTCTGCTACATCAATCATAAAGCTTTGGAACGTAAAATAGCATGAAGTACTTTGCGTCTGATGTATATCATCTTGAAATGTTGATAAGTAATTCATACAGCCCATCAAAACATGATATATTGATTGTGTACACGTTACAATGTCGTTTTCATGGTTTCCTTAACATGACGTTTGTAAAGAAAAATTCGTGAGATGCTGGAAATTTACCTGACGTTAAAGTATTCATACACCATTCCTATTTCGCTCACATGACACCATGATAACTTTTGTAGGATTACAGCCCCTAAGAACAGAGAAATATTTTCTTTCTTTGTATACAGTTCCAATTTCATGGCCAATGTTTGAATCCTGGATTTGATTTTTATGTATAATTCCGCTGTATGATTTGAGGTATCGTTTCTATGCTCACAATTGTAAATTTTATATAATGATATCCAATGTACACATTTCTTTCTCTACTGTGATTCGAGGGCTTCAAGATTATAAAATAATTTTTGAAATGATTTTTATACCTTGGTATGTCATTGTAAGAAACATTATTGCATCTTCTTTTACACTGAGAGTTTAAGAAAAAATAGCTTTATCCTATGTAACCGATTTGTAAACATGACTGCCAGTATGTTCATTCATAAATGCATGTAGATCAAAACATGAGGCCTTGAGGGGAAACTTACACTGAAAGTTAGTTCAAATTATAGAAGTTGTGGTACCCCAGCTTCGAATTTTCGTTTCATTTAGTGGTTTTGTTGATTTGATAACTAAATTCTTTTCTTTCACTTTTGATGGCTAGAAATATCAGTAAGAAATACGTAATAATATCCTTCTGGTGGTCATCGATTTCAGCAGAAAGATACTGCGTTATCTTCATGAATCCGAAACACTTTTCTCTAATTCAAACCACTATCGTTGGACGTGACCAGTTCAGTTACACAAGCAGCAGTATTTTTACTCCTAATAACATTATTATGTAGCTTTGCGTGTGCAGAAGGAGGTCCCGTGACTTGGGTCTTCAAGATACAGATATAAACCTAATGCAGTCAACAAACGTTTACACATCAATTTGTCGTATTTACGGTAACAAAGTCTGAGATATTCTCATGTCAAATTGCTCCTGCTGTTCTTGTTCAAACAGATCCCCTAGCGTATGGCCAGAGTTCTTTTAAATATTTAACTTAAAAGATTAGACGAGATAACCGCCATTTCCGCATTTTTATTTCATGCTTTTCGTTGACATCTTTATGGAGACTAGAGTACATTGACAGAACTCCCTGGTCCCTATATCTCAGGGCATGTCAAGAGGGACTGATGGAGGGGCCATAGTGCCTGTGCTCATGGGTTTCAAACGTCAACAAATATACCGCCCATCATCCCAACCAGAGCTGGCGAAACTGGGCTGTTGCAGCTGCTGCCGTGTCGGCCTTAGGCCTACCTGCGCCTTGTGCTTGCGCTTGAGCTTGAACCTGAGCCTGAACTTGAGCCTGCGCCTGCGCCAGAACCATGGGCTGCATTCCAATACCCTGTTGTAGGAGATACTGCCTCTGCGTGATCTGTAACTGTTGCATCAGCTGTTGTTGCTGCAACGCTAACTGCTGCAACGGGGCTGCCGCTTTCTTCTTGTCCCCCGTCTGAAGAAGATGCGTTTGCTGGATAAGATTCAGTTGCAGCTGTTCCTGCAGCTGTTGCATGGCTTGCTCCAACTGTTTCCTTCCCAGTTCTGCCAACTGTTGCTGCTGCTGCAACAGAGAGTGTCAATCCTCAAATCATGACTTGTTTCCAGCATATTTCGATTTTTTGAAACAGAAACATCAATTTAGAATCGATCCCTTCTTTAAATAAACATAACAAGTTTGCTATATAACACCTAATCCACCGCGGAAACTATAATATGGAGGAGTGATGAAATGTAATATGAAGATTTGTCAATATGAAAACACAAGGTGAAAAAAAAATACAGCTATCCCCTGTAACAGGCCGTGAAGGCCCAAAGAGTTGTGAGACGTCGAGGCTCCCACATTCTCCAGACAATCGGCTCACAGATGGCGGTAGGGTTGTCAGCCTTACGCGCCGGCCGCCCTTTACCACCCACGAAGATTCCTGGTACTCATTTCTGTTAGAGGCTGCTCGAAGCCCGGGCCATAGTGTGGCTGGAAGGATTAGGTCAATTAAAAAAAAAGTGCATATCACTGGGACTCGAACCCGCTAACTTTCGGCTTCTAGCATAGTGCCTGAACCAACTACCTGCAGATGCTTTAGGTACTCTGTCCTGTAAACCAAGCAATTTTAGGCAAAGGGTTAGGAAAGTGATAAATGAGGCGAAGTGAAGTTGGGGTGGAAATAATTAAAAAGAAAAAAAAATTGCAGTGAGGTGAAGTTAAGTGAGGTGAAGTGAAGTGAAGTAAAGTAAATGACATTACGCATCCATGACTGTTGGTTTCCTTTTGTTTGTGTTTTGGGTGTTGTTAGTTTGGTAATTGTTGTTGTATTTGTTGCAGTTGTTTGTATTTCTTTGTAATTATTGTAGTTGTTAATCGTATTTGGTTTGTATTCACTGTGGTAGGATGTCCTTATTGTTGTGTTTTGTGTATTGTGTTTTGTTTGAACGTGTTGTCACTCAGTGTAATGTGTTACTTGTCTGTTGTGTCCTA
>NW_019739943.1:73001-109341 GCF_002891405.2 Cryptotermes secundus
GGAGCAGAGAAAATTGAGGAAACTGCTTTCCGAAGCTCCATTCAGTAACATGTGTTCAACTTAGGTTCAAAACGATTCTCGAAAATTGCGGTTGCGTTGCGGTTGCCAGTTTCCTTGGTGAGCCCTCGCCCTAAGAAACACGAATGAAGAAAATTTTGATTCATGTCATGCAGTTTCCTTATTGATTACTTAAATTCTAAGATAAATTGTATAATCAACAGGATTACAAGGAATTCGGTGAGATCTTCGTGTCCAACAAGCATAGCTATGTGATAATGTATACAGTTTAGTTAGTGTAAGGCTTCCCGTGTCTTCAACTTCCATTTATGTGTGCTGAAGGAATGACAATCATCTATAAATGCAGTTTGATGAAGGACTCGTAAATAAAATAGCACAGAAGCATACCCACACAGTTTGGCAGAATTGCAAGTCTTGTTAAACTGTATTTATCTTATCATTCGGTATTACAGCAGTAGGCTTATTAAAAAAATATGGAATATACAGAAATTGTCAATGCAACTTGCAAAATGCTGTGTCATTTGTAGAATTAACCTTTGAAGCAAGAATTTTGTCTTGGTAACGTTTAAGAATGCCGATCACAGTGGCCGCTCGGTCTAAGGCATGAACTGTCTTCGCTAGGTCGAACACTGGGATCGCGGGTTCGAATCCCACTTAAGACATGGATGTCTGTGTGCGTTTATTCTCTATTTGTGTTGACCTATGTGCAGGTAACGGCCTTGCGACGGGCTGATCCCCCGTCCAAGAAGTCCTACCTACCGCCTCTGTAAAAAATATAACAAAACTGAAGATGCCAGTTCATAACAAAGGGCTGTAGTGTCATTGATGAATGAATATTTAGAAATTCAGTTCCTACGTCATAGCAAGAACGAATCTTCATTGTAGAAACCAACTGGTTAATACTGTTCGGGAAAATAATTGCTGCTTATTTCTGACAATTGTAACAAACATACAAATACTACTTGTCGGCAAAATTTACACTTATCTTTTAACGTTACAACCGATGGTATATAGGCAAGACGCTTTGTTTTAAATAGTCCAACGGGAAATGAAGGTCACGATATGGATTAGGTTATCTTAATCACTGAAGTTCTTTCAGCAATCAAATGGGGATCATGCATACCTTGCTCCACAGTCACGTCTCTTTTAGACGATGTTTGCGCACCAGGTCCTTCGCTTTGTCTCGTCTTCTTAACTCCAGAATACTTTGTCGAGTTTTGCTTAAAGTTGGTGTGGGAAGCGTTTACACATGCGTGTACATTCGAGATATATCGTTCGACTAGAACAGCCACTTTACATGCAAGCCTAAACAAACATTTTCTCTCTACGTCGTTTAATGAGAAATATTTAATGTAAGGCCTACGCATATATCTTTAACGCAATAAGCATTTTCTTACAAATGTATAAATGTTTCTAGAATCACTGGGTTTTTGGACTTCGTCCATCGTCCGGTATTCTAGATACCAGAAAAAAACAATGTTTCGGAAACTAGATGTGTTTCCATCGTCAGGTGAGGGGGAACACCTACTCTGTCGGGTACCTTAGAAAGACCTAACCTCACTCACTGAGAGTGGGTTACATGTGTAATGTACTATACGCTTTCATCGCATAAATATCTATGGTGAGTAAGGTAAAGTTGACCATGTGCTTAACTAGTTAAATACTACAACATGAAGGCGTATGGGGGGTGGATGTATAGATCCACATTTTCTTGACCTCAGTACTAGTTGGAGGTCAGTAGTCAGCTTCACGCCCCGGCCGCTTTACCTCCGAGAAAGAGCCCACGGTATCTATTGGATAAGAGGTTCGGTGGATCTGGACGACTAGGAGAAGAGAAAATTCTTGACCTTACCGGGACTCGAACTCCGACTTCTTTGCATAGTGAGTACATATAATTAATTAAGTGGGAACTTTCTAGACATGCCATACAAAAATGCTGATTAAATGCCACATGGTCAAGGAGACCAGTGATATTTTGTCATCACATAATAGAGACACCTATAACAGTTTGTGAAGCACAAATGTGCAATATGATTATTTATCGCTATCGAAAATATAATGCAAAACAAGTCAAAGTATGGCAGTTGATGATATAAAATATGACTCCCAATAGAGAGTTCTGTTCTGCAATTCAAAGCATGGACTCAGAAGATATTAGGGTGTGCTTATATTGTTCCCAGAGTACTGGGGTGCAGTGGTGTGAACTGAGTTGATCTGACTCTCAATAGGATAGGAGTGATGCTTTGTTGGTGATGGGAATATTCCTGTAATTCAATGCAAAGGAAAGATGACTTCGGATTTCAATCGTTCATGTTAGCTATTCTTGATGTTTCTTTACTGACCACAAGAATTTTAGAGTTGCCTCGGGGCGGGCACTACCAACACAAAACTATAACTTACAGTCGCCGTTACAACTTCCTGATTTAGACAAGAACTTTACATGCATTTATACTCCGATAAAAGATGTGGCTCCCATCGCAGAGGTTCGAGTTCGATCCTATTATAAGTCATTTGGGATTTTTGATGGACAAAGTGGCACTGAGGTGGGTTTCCTCAGAGTACTTAGGTTTCACCTACCAATTCTAATCCCGACTGTTCCATACTAAATTTATCATTCTGGGCTGGTATAATGGGCCAATTAGAGGCCTGTGTACGAAGTGGGCTCAGTCTTACCCCACCCCATGCAATGGGGCCATTTCGAATATAGGGTGTTGAGGAGAGTATCTGGACAGAAAGGAGAAGGTTCGAGAAAAACTGCAGGAGCAGGACTTCTTAACTATCACTGTACTTCGAGTATAAGTAGAAAGATCAAATCAAGGAGGATGAGATGGGCAGGACATGTAGTACTAATGGGGAAAGAGGGCGCGCCATAGTTCAAGCGGTTAGTCGCTGGCTTCCCACGGCGGCGGCCCGGGTTCGATCCCGAGTCTGGTCAAGTGGGATTTGTGGTGGACAAAGTGGCGCTGGAGCAGGTTTTCCCCAAGTACATCGGTTTCTCCTGCCAATCTTCATTCCACCAAATTCTTCATCATCATAATCACCCGGGACAGGTACAATAGCCCAATCAGTGGCCGAGGTGTCGAGTGGATCCACCTGGACTCCAACCCCCACTATGCGAATTAAAAAAAAACTGGGAGAAGAGTAATGCGTATAGGATATTGGTGGGAAAGCCATAACGAAAGAGACCACTAGGAAGACCAAGAGATAGGAGGGTGGACAATATCAACATGGATCTTAGATAGCTAGGATGGGATGGTATGGATTGGATTGATCTGGCTCAGGATAGGGACCGCTAGAGGGCTCTTGTGAACACGGTAATGAACCTTCGGGTTCCATAAAATTCTGGGAAGTTCTTGAGTAGCTGTAGAATTGACGGCTCCTCCACACGTTTTCAAGAAACCTAAATACGTATATTTACCAATTTAAACGGTATCCAAACAAACTGAAGAGGCGTTTGTCTTATTGCAGCGACCGACCGTACCATCGTTCAGGCGGTTAACCGCCGGCTTTCCACCGCGACGGTCCAGGTTCGAGCACAGGTCAGGTCATACGGGGTTTGTGCTGGACAAAGTGGCACTGGGGTAGGTTTTCTCCTAGTAATTCGGCCTCCCCTGCCAAATTCTCATTCCACCGACTGCTCCACACTCATCATCTGCCATCCGGGGATGGTACAATAGGCCAGTTAGTGGCCGACGTACCAAGTCGACTCAGTCCCACCCCACCCCAAGAAACTAAACTATTGTAAAAACTTCCTAATAAGATATTTCCCGTTGCAGCTGCATCTGTGTCGTGTCTGTCGGTGGGATAGCTGGGAGTATGGTTATTGCAGTATAGGGAGTTGGAGGATTCTGACTCCGCGACTTCATTTATATTCACGTCCCGGGCAGCAGTGTGTGATACATAACTACCGAACAATAGAACAGATAAGACGCGACAGACTTGACGCCACTTCTGGCACGATATTTTCCGAAACTGTAACACCCATCAACTTTCCTCTCTACAATGCAGAAATCAATGACTTGGAAATAAATAATAGAACTTAAACCGAATACAATATCAAAACTTGCGAACCGATACAACTTTGGTTGTTTTCGTCTTTCCCTTATCCCATTCAAGCGGTACGAGAACTCCCTCCTGCCCCTTCACTCTCCAAGATTCAGAACTGGGTGTTTAAAAGTAGAGGTTACCGTATCCGCAAAGAAAGAAAGAAAGAAAGAAAGAAAGAAAGAAAAGAGTTATTGTGAAAATTTTGATTCTATAAGGACAGAAGTGAGGTACAGAGAATAAGAAGGGGCACGCGATAGCATAGTTGGTTGAGGCACTATGCTACAAGCCGGATGATCACGGGTTCGATCCTGATGATGTCACTGGATTTTTCAATTGGCTTAATCCCTCCAGGGCCACTATGGCCCTGGGGTCGACTCAGCCTACAACAGAAATGAGTACCAGGAAGCTTACTGGTGGGGTAAAGGGCAGCCGGCGCGTAAGGCTGACAACTTTACCGCCATCTGTGAGCCGATTGTCTAGGGAACGTGGGAACCTCGACGTCTCACAACTTTATGGGCCTTCATGGCCTGTTAGAGGGATTATGCAGAATAATCCACAAAAAGTAACTTCGTGATGTACTCTACTGAAACTGAAACATCAGAGAACTCGAGGAGTTCCTATGGACTGGACCATGTAACTGGGATTGATACACAAGAAAAGCATGAAGATTTCTAGCTGGAAAATCTCTTGTAAAGCAACCACTTGCTATATCAAGAACACAAGGTAACATGAGGCTGGATATTGCGAAAATAGGTTATGAGGATGGAAGTTAGTAGCTTGTTACTGGAACGTATAACGAGTCAGTTCAGTCCATTCTCAATTCAATTTCTCCAAGATGCGTTTTTAATATTATTTGTCCATACAGATTGGCAAGTTGCCCCACGTGACCTCCACGCACTTCACACTTGCACATGCGGAACTTAACTCATCTTGAAGTACTTAATTGTCCTGAAAATATCAGGTAGGCGTTACAGATTATTAAGATATACTTTCCTTCTCATTTTCGACACTTAATTTTTTCAGACCCAAATATTCTTCCCGACACATTGTCCCCAAATTTCCTCAATCTATGTATTCTTATTTCTTTAGCTTATGCCGTTTATTTTCGTAACAAGTTTATTTTCTTCGGTGAAGAGTTGTTAGCCCCACGCCCAACCCACAAGCTGGAGGACCACCCATTGTCGACTGTCCGCGACTGCTTATTCAATATATTCGCAGCTTCCCTCCAAAACTGGAGGGCGTCTCCTCCATCCGCAACCTGAGGACGCCATGCCGTGGTGACAGGGACCCAACTAACATGGAATGGAATTGTTTGGATTGCATTGATCTGGCCCAGGATAGGGACCAGTCGAGGGCTCTTGTGAACACGGTAATGAACCTTCGGGTTCCATAAAATGCTGGGAAATTCTTGAGTAGCTGCAGAATTGGCGGCTGCTCCAGAAGTATGTATGTATTCTTATAGCATGTGCTGAATTTAATATCAAATAACTTTTCAATAGAAATAACGACAATAATAAGACAAACACCTGTTGTGTAGTCTTTCGCTTGGGATTTGGAGACCATTGTATTGTTAATCTTGCAGCTTATAAGTGAAATGTGTTGCTGTTCAGTGACTCTGCTTGTATGGTAAAGGGATTCTCTCCCCACTCTAGCACCATGTGTGAATTACGAATAAAATCACAAATACATAGACCGCCGACAAAACAGGACCCGTTCTCCACACGTATCTCTCTTACTTGACCGCCTCTGTGGTCTAGTGGTCAGAGTTCCTGGCTACAAATCCAGAGGTCCCGGGTTGGATTCCCGGCGCTACCAGATTTTCTGAGAAATAGTGGGTCTGGAATGGGGTCCACTCAGCCTCGTGAGGATAACTGAGAACCTACATGAATGGAAAAGTAGCGGCTCCGGTCTAGAAAGCCGAGATTAACGGCCGTGGGGATCCGTTACGCTGACCACGCGACACACTCTATCCGCAAAAGTTGGCACTAACTTCGCCGACAAGCGGCGGTCGCTCGGTCGGCATAGTTCTTTTGCGGACTACAGACCGCGGAGTTTTTTCTCTCTCTTTTCATTCATTCATCAATGGCTCTACAACCCTCTGTTGGGACCTGGCAGTTCCGTAATCTTTTTAACACACACGGTAGGACTCCTTGGAGGAGTGATCAGCCCGTCGTAAGGCCGCTACCTACACACAGGATAACACAAACACAGAATAAACGCACACACAGATATCCATGGCTTGAGTTGGATTCGAACCGATGAATCCAGTGTTCGAGGGGGCGAAGACAGTTCATGTCTCAGACCGCGCGGCCACTGTCCGGCTGTCTCTCTTATTGACACAACCAAATATAGCATAGATTTCGCAGAGGAGAGAACAGAAACTAGTTTTAGGATACTGTGGGGGCAAGGGGACATCAAGGAAACTAGCAACCGCAACGCAACCGCAATTTCAGAGAACTGTTATCAGCCTTGTGTTAAACACATACAACGCAGTTTCCTCAATTGTCGGTGCTCCATTCAGTAACATGTTTTCAGCTCAGGCTGATAAAAGCGCGTCCACATTACTTGTGCTAGTGCTCGTCGGGAGACTCGTCTGGCTTTTACTTGTGCTCGTAAATCTTCGTCCACACTACTTCAGTTGCTCGCCAGGCTTCGGCGCGTGAGGATCGTATATTTACTCGTAGTGTGTATAGGCTGTAGTCGTATTTTAATTTATTGGCTATAGTTTTTAAATTAAAAATTTTAAATTTGCTTGTCTCGTGACTTGTCATATCGTCCACATTGCTCGCGAGCATAGCGAGTCGCACGAGTACGAGTATTGTGGACGCGCCTTAATAATTCTCGGAAATTGCGGTTGCGTTGCGGTTGCCAGTTCCCTTGGTGTGCCCTCACCTAATAGTTTAACGTAGTGGAACCTTTTAAATATGTCACACAACTAGAACAACTGGGCCACGAGTCAAGAAACTAAAATTTTACGTGGAAAAAGAAACTAAAATTCTACGATTAGTTACTATAGGATTCTGACGATGGTGTATAACACACAGATCTGGATCTGTTTCCGAAACGTCGTGTTTTTCTTAGTTATCTTAAAAATCAGGACGATGGATAAAGTCCGCAAACCCAATATATGTGTAAAATTCTATGGCAGGGCTGTCTGAAGCTTTGTGCTGTAATTACAGTACAAGGGCTAATGACGTAACTAACATCCACCGGAAGGAGACAAGATTGTTTTCACACAAAGCTTCGCTTCGAAAGAGGTTCAGTTCCACAAAACATTATACACTGCGGTCACGTTTTATATGAGTGGAGATGCGTTCCTGCTGACCTTGCTGATTTCAACACTTGCACAATTCAAAAAACAATTTTGAAACACATATGTGATTTTTGCCGATTTTGGGGGGGGGGGATTCTGATTATTTTAAACTTTGCGCATAAAATGAGACTTTATTAATATTCTTTTATATCGCACTATTTCAGACTTTATTAATATTTTTTATATCGCACTATTTCAAATTAGCGTAAGTGAGGCCGCGCTGCATTTAACTCATCACATGCGTAGTATAATGCTATGTGGGAAAGTATTGTGAATGTGAAAAACACAATCTGGAGAGTTTGATTAATTTTCACGTTTTTAGCACTCCTGAACAAGATTAAGTGGTTTTGGAATATCATGTATCTGTTTGTATGTATGTGTGGACGCAGGGATGTGCCAACCGCTGGAGCCTAACCGTTAAGACTTCTTCATTCACACTAGGTATTCTATAATCTATGCATCCTATGACGGAGTCCAGTGAATGTGAATGCAGATCCATAAATTGGGGCCCTTCAGGTGGGGCCCTCAAAAACAAAATGGCTACTTTGGCGAAAACGGCTCTGACGATTAAGATGTCATTACGACTGAGAATAACGGTTGCTCCAAAAATATACGATACGAAAGGATATAATAAAAGTCCTCTCGCTTTATTTGCGCAGTCGCACCGATGTAAAGCAAACACGACGGCCATTTTGCAAAATGATATGAGAATTTAAAGTTTATTTTAAAATACCGTATATCCAATGTGAATTACACTATAAATATATATCACCTTATAAACACACTTTTGCGTGTTATCTTAAAATGCTTAAAGCTATATAAATTAACTATAAGTTATGAAATTAAATTAATGGCTCCAATTTGCAACTTACCACTGATTTTAGAGTAAGGTAACCAAATCTGTCATTGGCAGGAATATCGCTTGCCGATTCCTGTAAGAATCAAAATGAATTCCAATTAATAAAACATTCATCAAATTCGGATGTGAATACTGGTACAAACAAAACAACTTTCAGGCGCACACCACCATGATGTTCTACAATACACACATATTATCTTTAAAAAACAGGAACTTTTAATGATAAATTAAATTTAAATTCATATTTGCAATTAGATGCAAATAATACAACAAATAAAATGAAGAATGCCGTCTTCTGAGATGTGGGCCCGTGTATATATTGTGTAAACCGACGTTTCGGAGGAATGTATCGCCTCCATCTTCAGGGTAGAAGAAAAAGGAAAAATCCACGAGCGAGGAAGCAGCGTGAGTAGGTGGCCGCAGACTAAGTGACTTAGATTTTTTCCTTTTTCCTTCTACCCTGAGGATGGAAGCGATACATTCCTCCGAAAAGTCGGTTTACATGATATCTGCACGGCGCTACACCCCAGAAGATGGCATTCTTCATAGTCACAGCCGTGAAAACCTCAAATCTTAGAACAAATAAAATGTTTAATATTGTAACATGTGCTGAAAGCCAAAGTTTCGAAGCTAGCGGAGACAGTAATTGATGCAAATATGTTCGTTGCTAGGCAACGGTCTGTAAATAGCAACAATGAGGTGTTTACTGCGCAATCCGAGCCGATGGCTGCGCAAGTAACAACAGAAGAATTATAGGAAGAAGTGTTTTCTATGCAGTCTGTGCCGAGGTGTTATAACGAGGGCCACTTGATTAGTTGTGTTGACGGCATAGTTGGAGTCCTGCAAAGGAGGCTAAGGAGGCAGGTCAGATGTGGAGTGTTTGCCAGCGGGCAACGGCGTGACCACAGAAGCTGAAGAATCTTCATTGTTAAGATCCGTTACCAGGAAACGGCTAGTGAACGTAGACTGAGAAGAACTAGAGTGTCCTCTAGTGACTTATAAATCGCGATAATCAGTGAAAAGATTATAAATAACTGTAGTTACGGTTTGTAAGAATCCAGTAAATCCACACACCAAACCCCGTCTATAGCAACCCTTAGTTTGTGACAATATTTAAATTGTGATATACAATTTATTACGAAACGGTTTCGAATAAACCGGAAAATGTATTGCTACTGTTACAGAAAGCGGCCTCCGTAGTCTAGAGGTAACGTTCCCACCTCATGACTCGTAGTACGCGGGTTCAAACACCCGGCGGAGGTCGTGGAATTTTTAAGGGCGGAAAAATTCAGGGAACAAGTCCTCCGGGAGGGACTTTAAGCCGTGGGTCCCGTGTCGTAGCTTTACGGTACGTCAAAGAACCTCATATCCCCAAAGGGGATCATTGAACCAAATTCCAGGACGTTTCCCACCCAACAATAGTCTCTAAGACCTCTGATAGATGGGGGAAGCATTATAGATACCGCTAAGCAAGTGGCCGAACTCGCTTGCTCGGCGGGACTGATGGTACGCACCATTTATTGGTAGGGTATAGAGACTGGTAGAATATCATTGAGGGAAGCACAATAGATCAAACTGGTCGCGGTGCATGGGGAAACCCACCCTCTCTAAATAACTAACTAACTAACAACTGTTACAGAAACATTTGCATTACTTCAATGTTACATATGACAAATACGTGAGCATTCTGTATCTTAATTTCATTGTTAGTGTGTAAGATATTCACTGCAAGCTATGTTTTCGCCCATTTTCTTTCCAGGGGAAAAAGTAAGCTAATGAGATCACGATACTGTCTGGGGGTGTGTCTGTGTGTCTGTGTGTGACTACAACGCTCAATTTACGTAACAGTAATATTATATTTCACATCCTGTTGCATTGTGGCATCATTTTTAGATCGTAAGTACACCGCCTGTGATGCAACAATGACCTTATATGAAAGACACTAAACATATATTTAATACACTAAAAGTGCTTGTTATATACTTATTTCTATTGCTAGTTTAGGGTTTTTGTGTTGTTTACTTTGTTATGCCTAAGGGCACAGAAGACAAAGTGTACAGTGCAGTGGTCTCCCCAATAACAAAAAAATGCCTGATGATGGTCCATGTGTGGCCGAAACATGTTGCAACAAGGAATGAATGTATAATTTTAATGATATTTTAAAGTATTTTACAAACACTTTAACTGTATTAAATATATTTTAGTGTCCTTTACGTAAGGTTATTGTTGCATTAGAGATGGTATACTTACGATCTAAAAATACGTAACAATAAAGTAACCTTTGTGGTTTCTGCTTCGAATTCCTTATTTTCGGAAAAAAATAATGGAACAATATTTCCATTACATTGAATAATTTAAGTGGACATATGCATATAAACGCAGAGAAGTGTCTCAAAAGTTTCATCAAAATGACTTTTTTTTTTAATTCTCTTAATGGGGAGTGGAGTCCAACTGGGTCCACTCGACACGGAGGCCACTGATTGGCCTATTGTAGCCTGCCTCGGGTGAGTATGATGATGGAAAATTTGGTGGAATGAAGATTGGCAAGGGAAACCGAAGTACTCTGAGAAAATAAGCCCCAGCGCCACTCTGTCCACCATAAATCCCACTTGACCAGACCCGGGATCAAACACGGGCCGCTGCGATGGGAAGCCAGCAACTAACCGCTTGAGCTATGGCNCCAAAATGACTTCTTGCTTACAGCATGATTACGTGCAACAGAAATGTCCTATCAAAATGGCGTCGACATAATTTCAGTGTAAGAAAGTGAAGTATTCGTTTAAAAAATGAAACAAAATTCAAGTTGGCAATATCAATAAAAACTAACGCAATCGACGCAATTAATTTTGGTCTGACAAAACAAAAACTCAGTGGCCTGTAGTCCGCAAACGAACTATACCGACCGAGCGACCGCCGCTTGTCGGCGAAGTTAGTGCCAACTTCTTACGGATAGAGGGTGTCGCGTGGTCAGCGCAACGAATACCCAAGGCCGTTAATCTCGGTTTTCTATACCGGAATTTTAGTCTGAAACATATTTAAATCATTTAATAGAAATGACTTGACCTAGAGGTTTATAAATTGAATATACTTAACGTGGAATATCAGAAGTATTATTGTTAATTTATCTTGATATGCATAATAATCGATGCGATATATTCTGGTTGTTCCCAAAATGTATAAGCAAATTTTATAAAATATACTAAAATATGTTTGAGTCTAATATAACACAAAAATCGCTTCGCTTATAAAATTCAACATGGGAATATACATTTTACGAAGTGATAAACAACACCAGATAATTTATCTTTATAATTTGCTAAACATGAAAGTTCTGATGTACCTGTGTCATATGATACGTACAAACTTTCCTAAATGTGTGGGCATATCCTGCTGTCATTTGAACAGTGATATCCTCCTTAAGAGACTGGGAGTGGGGGGTTCCTTACTTTGTAAATCTCACATCCATCAATAGTACATTAATCGGTTATATGAATTTCAATTAAAATCAGCTTTGCGGCTAATGACCAAGAAATCTGATGCATCAAAATAAGGAAATGCAAATTGGAGTGCCATGTAGCATATCCTGGTAAAAATACATTCAAAACATGTTCCTCAATCTAAGAAGAACTAAGTTATCCCTGTAACAGGCCATGGAGGTCTATAGGATTGTGAGACGTCGAGGCTCCCACATTTTTCTAGACAATCAGCTCATAGATGGCGGTGAAGTTGTCAGTCTTACGCGCTGGTCGCCCTTGACCCCAGGAATATTCCTCGTACTCATTTGTGTTACAGGCTGAGTCGACCCCCAGTGTCATAGTGCGGCTAGAAGGATTAGTTCAATTGAAGAATCCAATGATCTCATCTGAAATCGAACCCGCGACCTTCCGGCTTGTAGCAGAGTGCCCTAACCTGCGAAGTTCTAATTATTTGAGCAATACAATAATGTGCACAAAAACAAGTCGCGATTCACTTAGTACCCGTGAGAACTGCATTCATTTGATAATATTACACATGGAGCTGAGCCCTTCTTGAGGAGCCGCAAATTCTCCAGACACTTCAGGTGTTGTACTCACCGGCTGGTGATGATGTTGCTGTTGTTGTTGCTGAAGGAACAACGTGTGTTGTTGCATGAGAGACTGCAGCTGAGCTGGACTAAGAATTTGTTGCTGAAGAAGCTGTTGCATCTGATGGAGTCCTGAGGCTGGAGACAACATTATCTGTTGCTGATGAGGGGTGGGGGGAGGCAGCTGAGCCTGTTGAGGTGACGGCTGTTGAGGTGCTGTTTGGGACGTTGTCTGCTGTTGCGGCTGTTGAGATGGGGGTTGGGATGGCTGCGTGGAAGTAGTGGTTGGCCCTGGAGGTTGCGTTGATGCGGAAGATTTGCTACTTGCGGGGACCTGAGCAGGGCCAGGGCTGCATTTCCCATTGCCCGCAGACTCCACGTCACGGTCCCTGTCTCGATCCCTTTGTTGTTGGTGCTTCAGAGCTTTCACTATAGACGAAGCCTGGAACACATACCACACATATTTCAGAATTAGCTAAACGCAAAACAGGTGTAGCATTTGTGTCGGAGTCACTGTTACTTTACGATTTAAGGCTTACCGCCAATCAGTTCGTCTTGGCGACAAACCCCTTCAGTAACTGAACATTTACGGTTATAGTCCTTATGTAACATCCTCTCTGACGAGAGGATAGGTCTGTCGTTTATAATTGTTGCTGGTCCTCGCCAGTGTAGTCATTCTCTTGTCCGAGCCTACCGCTGCGACAACCACTTAAGGATCACGACCAGTAACTTTATTTTCAAACTGAACATTTGCGATTATAGTCCTTATGTAACATCCTCATCCTGAATTGGCGCTGAACCTCGCCAGTGCAGTCATTCTCGAGTCCCGAGTCCCGCGAGACTCATGACCGCATTTTACTGTCTCAGATTCGAGACTCCCCCAACCTGGAGGGCTAGGTCCCCGTATTTATATCCCCCAGGAACAGCGTGGCCCAGTTATACCCCCAGGCGATCGGTTCCCTTTTCGTCGCCTCTTATGACTCGCAGGGCTACGGTAGAGGTATTCGAACCCACGCCCACACGGGATAGGATCTGAGGTTCTCGCAGCGGTGGTTATGAAGAGCACTGTATTCTGAGATATAACGCCGTGTGCTTTCAGAATAAGATAGCGCCTCCATCCTCAGGGTTGAATAAGCCAAGAAAGATACCAGTGTGAAAGCAGGTGGAAATCCGAGGCGATATGTTCCTCCGAAACATCGGTTGATTTTCAACGGATTATATGACGTTATATCACAGATGATAGTTCTCTTAAAGATTAGTATAGCCTGTTCCTTGGTTTATTTCATGCCGTTGGACATAGAGCACGGGCTATGTACCGGGGAGTGTGAAATGACAGGATGTTGATGAAAACTCGAATCGAAAAATGGCGCAAATTTTGGTGAAAACTAAGAAAAGGGTAAGTCATATTATAGGATATATCGGTGAAGATTTGAACGGGTATATCTGTGACATGCCGGTCACGGTAGCCGAGCGGTCTAAGGCATGCACTGTCTTCGCTCGCTCGGAAACCGGGATCGTGGGTTCGGATCTGTTTCCTGTGAGGTACGAACTGAATTCTTATATATTATTCTTATACACTGCCGGTCACGGTAGCCGAGCGGTCTAAGGCATGCACTGTCTTCGCTCGCTCGGAAACCGGGATCGTGGGTTCGGATCTGTTTCCTGTGAGGTACGAACTGAATTCTTATATATTATTCTTATACACTGCCGGTCACGGTAGCCGAGCGGTCTAAGGCATGCACTGTCTTCGCTCGCTCGGAAGCCGGGATCGTGAGTTCGAATCCCACTCAAGGCATGGATGTTTGTGTGCGTTTTCTGTGTTTGTGTACAGGTAGAGGCCTTGCGACGAGCTGATCACCCGCCCAAGGAGTCCTACCGCATGTGTAAGATCTAGAAAAACCGAAGTGAATGAAGTTCATGGAGGTAGGCCTAGGCCCACTGGGGCTATAGTGCCAAGGAAAAAAAAATATCTGTGACATGAAGAAATGACAGTCACTGGATCATGACATTCTGTGCTGAAGACGGATATTTCATGAAGGGAAGCCCAATAAGGTTCATGCAGAAGATTGTCACTCGATGCCCGATGCACACACAACTTAATCTACATAAAGAGTCTGTGAATTAGTTCAGCTAAGTGTCATAATTAAAATGCGTATAGGAAATTGGTGGGAAAGCCAGAAGGAAAGAGACCACTGGGAAGATCAAGGCGTAGGTGAGTGGACAATATTAAAATGGATCTTATAGAGATAGGATGGGATGGAATTGGATTGATTTGGCTCAGGATAGGGACCAGTGGAGGACTCTTGTGAACACGGCAATGAACCTTCGAGTTCCATAAAATGCTGGGAAATTCTTGAGTAGCTCTCCTTAAGAAGGACTCAACTCCATAAGTAAGTAAGTAAGTGTCAGAATTAATACTGTTAAGTACAGGAGCATGAGTGAAAGTAAATTCCAGCAAGAAAACAATTAACTACCAAGTCTTCCTGATTTTTAAGAAAATTCAAAACTCAGTATAAATTTTGACATAAAAATGAGACGAGAAATACTTAAGGAGATTTCTTATTTGGCTTACTATGGGGCGAGTGTGGGTAGGACTAAGAAGGTTAGATTCGATTTCAGCTAGAGAAGCTCGGATATCTTCTCATTCAGAACGATTTCTGTGTCAGCTCTATGACTAGCCAGTCTCATGTTCAATCTGAGACTTTTTTCCCGGAAAGGAACGTAACATTTTCATATCTGTCGTCCATGTTGTAGACAGGAAGCGTAATTTATCGGAGACGCGGTCCGAGTGTAATCTTTCCAGAACGTCAGCTCAGGTAGCGTGATGCTGCAAGTAATATGCCAAGGACCGGGGTGAGAAACAGACCTCAAAAACTATTTTACGTCAGCGATTCGTGATTCATTCAAACGTTTAATTTCACATTCATAGGAACCATGGGTCGTTTTTGTATGAAACAGGAAAGTGTGTAAATATTTCATGTATTTACATGACATTATTCTCCGTTCAAATAAAATTAACAATAACATGGTTTCAAAAATTCGATATTAATCAACCTCTGTTGTCTAGTGGTCATAGTTCCTGGCTACAGATCCAGAGGTCGGGTTAGATTCCAGGCGCTATAAGATTTTCCGAGAAGTAGTGAGTCTGGAACGGGGTCCACTCAGCCTCGTGAAGATAATTGAGGGGCTATTTCAAGGAAACAGCGGCTCCGATCTAGAAAACCGAGATTAACGGTCGTGGGGACCCGTTGCGCTGACAACGCGACACCCTCTATCCGCTAAAGTTGGCACTAACTTAGCCGACAAGCGGTGGTCTCTCGGTCGGTATAGTTCGCTGACTAAAACCACGGAGGTTTTTTTATATTAATCAGCGCCAGTGTCGCCTTCACTTACATTCGCTTGGCCGCCATACTGACACTCTGTTATCCACTGTATTTAATTATCCAATGATATGACTTGTTTATAAGTTATTAGGAAAAACACAAGCATTAACATAAAGGCTATAAGCCTACTTTTGTTTAGAAGTAGGCAAATTGCAGTGAAGTTACATTTTATTCTTCATAACGTCACTAATTCTCCTCGAAGTAGTGTCCTTAATTTCTATAAAGGTAACAAGGTCAATGTAGATAGAAACCCACCAAACCAGTAAGCTGTGCCGAAAGGAATTCAGCCATTCATCAGAGAATATATCGCCAATCAGAGGACCCTAAATGTGAGGGTAGGTTGATGAAGAAGGCAGGAAAGGCAAAGCACCAAAATCCAGCGTGTCAACACGAGAGTCTCCCATATCATCCGCCGCAGGATGAAAACCTCGCGTTCAACTACAAGCACATAAAGTCTCTCTGAATACACCACTTAACTTCCTCTCAACCGTGGAGAGGACTGCAAAATATCGGAGTTCTTTATACAGTGACTTCTTAAGTCTCTTGTTCGGGAGATTGTCCAGGCTGTAACCCTCTTCAAGTCAGGCAGGAAGCCAGTCTTTTCTGCATGTGTCTTCCAGAAAAACGTATCTTAATATAAATAAGATGTAAAAGTTTGTGTCGATGGTATATTGCTACAAGCATTAGCTTTTTGGGCATTATCCATCGACTTGTATAATTATTTAAAAAAAGTCATGTTTCATTTTCAAAACACAACGTTTCGGAGACTGGATTATGTCTCCGTCTTCAGGCGAACCTACTCAGTTGGGTCCAATAGACAGAGCTAGTCCCCACTTCCGGAAGTAGGGGCTAGCTCTGTCTATTGGACCCAACTGAGTAGGTTTTACCTGAGGACGGGGACAGAATCCAGTCTCCGAAACGTTGTGTTTTGAAAAGGAAACAGGACGGATAAAAAAAAATAGAATCATTGGACCGAAGAGAGATGAAATCACAGGAGGTTGGAGAAAACTGCATAATGAGGAGCTTCATAACTTGTACTCTTCTCCAAGTATAATTAGAATGATCAAGTCAAGGAGGATGAGGTGAGCAGGTCATGTAGCACGAATGGGGGAGACGAGGACTGCATATAGGATATTGGTGGGAAAGCCAGAAGGAAAGAGACCACAGGGAAGACTAAGGCGTAGGTGGGTGGACAATATTAATATGGACCTTAGAGAGATAGGATGTGATGGTATGGATTGCACAGATGTGGCTCAGGATAGGGACTAGTGGAGGGCTCTTGTGAACACGGTGATGAACATTCGGGTTCCATAAACGCTGGGGAATTCTTGAGTAGCTGCAGAATTGGCGGCTCCTCAAGAAGGGCTCAGCTCCATGAGTAAGTAAGTAAGACAGGACGACGGATAATGTCCAAAAACATAATAACTGTCTTTATACAAATCGAAATTATATATTTTGTAATTTCAGGTGTGAGTTACTAAAACATATTCACTATAAATTATATCGACTAACAGGATTCATACCGGCTAAGGTTCAACAAAGCCTGTAGACCCATAGATAGATAAAAATACAATTCATATAAACTAACTAGTGTTTCTCAAACTATGGTCCGTGGCGGCCCACCAGATTATCCGTAGGCGGTTTCAGGGGACAAATCAATGTAGATATTTTTATCACATACAAAGAAAACGCAGGTATCTGCTCACTGGTTACATACATGTCTGTCTGTGTTAAACTCGACACTGTTACCCGCAGAGTGATAGGAATGTCCCCACCCCACCTGACTGACAATACAAGTAGAGACATTCTTCCATTATTAGCATATTTTAATTATTTTGAAAAAAAAAATAAAAAGAGGCTCATGAAATCGCCTTGCTGTCTGTGTCTACGTACCCCTTCCTAATTCCTGAAAGCTAGAATACTGGAACCAGAAGAGACGGCCGTTACAATAACATACAAACATGCGACATGACGCCTGAAAGCCGGAATAGTGGAGCCACAGAATTTCCGCGCAGAAGATCATAGCTTCAAGTAGCTTCTTCAACTAGAGCACCTCAGTGATACATTCAGGATTATGAACACCTTAAGCCTGTTACTTCAGGGCCGAAATATCAAGATTCTTAATGTACAGGAAGAGACACCAGGATTTCTCCATAAGACCGATCGGCCCTCTCGCCAACGTTCCGGCTCCTCCCCAACATTTTATGATTTTCTTCATTCGTTATAGTAAGAAAGGCCACCTCTGTGATCTAGTGGTCAGAGTTTCCCAGCGCTACCAGATTTTCTGAGAAGTAGTGGGTCTGGAACGGGGTCCACTCAGCCTCGTGATGATAACTGAAGGGATATTTCAAAGAAATAGCGGCTTTGGTCTAGAAAACCGAGATTAACGGCAGGGAGGATTCGTTGCGCTGACCACGCGACACCCTCTATCCGCTAAAGTTGGCACTAAATTCGCCGACAAGCGGCAGTCGCTCGGTCGGTATAGTTCGCTTCCGGACTAAAAGCCACGGAGTTTAAAGTAAGAAATCGATTAAATACATGTATTACTAGGCACATTTAAGAAAAGCACACCAAAATGCTGCAACAGATCATAAATCAATACTTTTATGAGCAGGACGCAACCAAAAAGAGTAGATCAGAAATCCGTTCGCCGCTATGTCTCAAGCTGAAACATTCAACTTCCCATCTCGTGAATGTGATATGCCCGTCCACGTGGCGTCTGACGAAATGTAGGAAATAGACTTCAGTTACGAATCCCTCCTGCATTCGTGGACCCATTTTCGGTCCGAATATACAGAACTGTATTACAGAGCCACTAATTATTTGCTCCCAGTCCTCACGACCTACAATTGTGAGCTCCTATTTTCAAATTTCATAGAAATCAAGCCTAAAAAAAGGAACACGCTTGATATGGTACATCGCCCACGGTTCAAGATAACCGCCGACCGGTCTACGGCATGAAATGTCTTCGTCGCCCTCGAACGCTGGGATCACTGGGTTCGAATCCCACTTGAGGCATGGATGTCTGTGTATGCGTTTATTCTGTAATCCTGTATTTAAACATTCTGTTGCTAATGCTATATCTGAAACCGTTACAGTCCGTCAAGAATGCAACAAATTTTCCTTGTTTCTTACACTTTCACTTTCGACACATGTTTCAGCCCTAAATGACCATCTTCAGGTGTCTTACTGTGTTGAAACTGCTACACTGCACTAATGTTATCCATTCATCACATATGCGACTGCACGCTTCATGGTTCGAAACGTCACAAACGTAGTCTAACTGCGCTAAAATAGCACACGCTACAGCTTGCTTACTTACTTACTTACTTACTAACTTACTTATGGAGCTGAGCCCTGCTTGAGAAGCCTCCAACTGTGCAACAACTTAAAACTTCCCAGCACTTTATGGAACCCGAAGGTTCATTACCGTGTTCACAAGAGTCCACCACTGGTCCCTATCCTGAGTCAGATCAATCCAATCCATACAATCCTAGCCTATCTCTCTAAGATCCATTTTAATATTGTCCACACACCTACGCCTTCATCTTCCTAGTGGTCTCTTTACTTCTGGCTTTCCCATGAATATCCTATCCGTAGTTTACTTAATTTAAATAAAATAAAATCTATTAAAATTTTCTTTGAATTTTGTAAAATTCTTATTCCACCTCACAAGGGGCGACCTTCACTTCTTTAGATCTGTATCTTTTGTTCAGATGTTTTATTACGGCAGCTTGTTTTTCTATTCGTATGCCCGTTGTTGTGTTACGTCTGTAATCTGTAATGTTGCGCCTTGCTTGTGCGTTGTTCCTTGCAGCAACGTGTGGTGTGAACAATATTAGTATAGCGCAGCAGTTTTACCATAGGAAGGCACCTGAACATGGACATTTAGGGTCGAAACACGTGTCGAAAGTGAAAATGTAAGAAACAAGGAACAATTTGTTGCATTGTGGACTGAATTTGTATTATATAAACCGTTTATTCTCTGAAGAAAGCAGTCTTCTGGGATTTGGCACCGTGTATATGTGGTGTTAACCGACGTTTCGGAGGAACGTATCGCCTCCATCTTCAGGGTAGAAGAAAAAATATATAAGAATCTGCAAGCAAAGAGACCGTGAGAACCGGTAAAAGCCTCCGAAACGTCGGTTAACACCACATATACACGGTGCCAAATCCGAGAAGACTGCTTTCTTCATAGTCACCGCCGTGAAAGCCTCAAATCTTACGTTTATTCTCTGTTTGTATTGTTCAGTGTGTAGGTAGCGGCCTTGCGACGGGCTGATCCCCCGTCCAAGGAGTCCTACCGACTGTGTAAAAAAGCAGCCTAGGTTCAAAGGGCTGTAGAGCCATTGAGAGAGAAGGGGGCATATAGCTCTGTTCACTGCGCTCTCTTCATGTAAATGTCTTCAAGACTTTCGACAAGGTCTTGTGAAATCGATGCGTTATCCGGAGCTCCCACCCCTACACGCTTAGCTTGTTGCAGTTACGTCAGTGTTTCAGTTGGGAAATGTTTCTTCTGTGACAACTAGCTTCTGTTCGTTTAATAGCAAACGACACTTCCGCCTTCTCGATACCTGTTCCCCACACCTCACAAGATTCACCAGTCTTCCCTTATTTCCGCATTGATGGCACTTCTTTTGAAACCCCTTGCAAAGAGAAACGGGGGAAATACAGACACACAGGAATGTTTCGAAACATTTAAAACACGATTGCTGGAGTTAAGTGACAATTTTAGCGGATACAGGGTGTCGCGTGGTGAGCGCAACGACTGCCCACGGCCGTTAATCTCAGTTTTCTAAAGCGCAGCCGCTATTTCCTTGAAACTGCTCCTGTATTAAAAAACAAACTCCGAGGTTTTAGTCCGCAAAGCGAACTATACCGACCGAGCGACCGCCACTTGTCGGCGAAGTTAGTGCCAATTTTAGAGGATAGAGGGTGTCGCGTGGTCAGCGCAACGAATCCCCATGGCCGTTAATTTCGGTTTTCTAGACCGGGCTCCTGTACTAACATAAATAAAATAGTTTAACTGAAACGAAATATCGATATGATATGGGTGCCATCTGTCGACAATTTTGGAACTTCTCCGGTCTCACTTTTAAACTGTAAGGTAAAGGTATATTTGTCCCTGTGCTTAATTAATTATCATGCCAGGAAGATATATAGGGAAGTGTAGGTATAGAGTCATCATTCTTGACCTTGGCACTAGATTCGGGTGAGTTAGCACCTTCAAGCCCCTGCCGCTTTACCCCCTCGAAAAGAACCACCGGTATTCATTGTATAAGTGTATGGGTGAACCCTGGGCCCCAGAACCGGTCTGGAAACTGCAGAGAAAACAAAAACCTTGCCGCTGTTGGGAATCAAACCACGGCTTTCCAGTCCGTATACCGTCGCTACACTGACTGAGCTCCTAGATTCATGTTAGTTTCGGATGACAGTTATACAGGATTATTCTAAATTATTGTCGGGATTTCCGTTTATAGGCCATGGAAACCAGGACAATAATTTAGAATCATCCTGCATCTTCGTTTCACAGTTTGCATCTTAAATTAGTATTAAGCTTTCATGTAGGCCGCGCCATAGCTCAGACGGTTAGACGCTGCCTTCCCACCGCGGCGGCCACGGTTCGATCCCGCGACTGGTCAAGTGGGATTTGTGGTGGACAAAGTGGCGCTGAGGCGGGATTTCTCCGAGTACTTCGGTTTCCCCTGCCAATTTTCATTCCACCAAATTCTCCATCATCATAATCACCCGGGGCAGCCTACAATAGGCCAATCAGTGGCCGCCGTGCCGAGTGGACCCAGTTGGACTCCACCCCCCACTAAGCGAATTTATAAAGAAAAAATTGAAGCTTACAGATTATTGCTTATATTATGAACTGGGAAGTACATACAACCAGAAAAGAAAGTGACAGTATAGTTGCCTACTTTAAAAAGCGCTGCACACCCCAATACACTGAAAGTAATGAAAACTACCGAAGAACTCACGCAAACAAAATTCATTTCAATAAATTACTTTACCTTTCCGAATTCTGCTTAAATGTAACATGAGCCCATCCCCGACCACGTGTGATGTACGCAGAAGATTAAATTTGAAACCTGTTTTTTTTATTATTATTTCACGACGACATAGGGAAAGGAAGTGAACATGTGGCTAATAGCAACTCTGATATGTAGTGCAGTGGGTGCTGCAGCACTTCCCCCTCTTTTCTCTGACGATAACCAATCATTCAGTGACGCTACTGGGGTTGGGCATGTAACCGTGGGGTATGGGACGTTCAGAGATCAATATCAGAACATTGTAGATATTAAGGCACAGAATGAGATACTGTGACGGCAATCTGTAAGGGAGTCGTGTTCAAATGTGAAGGTGTTGAGGGTTACCCGCACACTTGAATTGTCTTCCTCCTTTCAAGTGTTTGGCCCTTGTGTTCTATCATCATCTCACGTCTTCTAAGAAGAAAGTGCAATACACTTAAATCTGCGATGTTTCTTGAGACACCTTTACTAAAATTAAAATTAAAGGTAAAGATGGCCGGTCACGGTAGCCGAGCGGTCTAAGGCATGTACTGTCTTCGCTCGCTCGGAAGCCGGGATCGTGGGTTCGGATCTGTTTCCTGTGAGGTACGAACTGAATTCTTATATATTATTCTTATACACTGCCGGTCACGGTAGCCGAGCGGTCTAAGGCATGTACTGTCTTCGCTCGCTCGGAAGCCGGGATCGTGGGTTCGGATCTGTTTCCTGTGAGGTACGAACTGAATTCTTATATATTATTCTTATACATTGCCGGTCACGGTAGACGAGCGGTCTAAGGCATGAACTGTCATCGCTCGCTCGGAAGCCGGGACCGTGGTTTCGAAACCCACACAAGGCATGGATGTTTGATGTGTGTGTTTATTCTGTGTTTGTGTTGTCCTGTGTTTAGGTAGAGGCATTGCGACGAGCTGATCACTCGCCCAAGGAGTCCTACCGTCTGTAAAATGACCAAAATATAAAAAATCGACAACGTAAAGGTATAAGAGGAACGGCTTAGGTAAGTATGTAAGTAAGATAAAGGTAAAGTCTTCCCTGTGCTTAACTAATTAAGCACAACGTCATCAAGACGTATGGAGAAGTGGATGTATAGATCCATGTTCTCTTGACCTCGGCACTAGTTGAAGATGAGTGGTTAGGTTTACGTCCCGGCCGATTTACCCCCGGGGAAAGAGTCCCCGGTACTCACAGGATAGGAGGTTGTGTGGACTCCAGAGTCGGTCTGGACAACTTGGAGAAAATTCTTTACCCTACCGGGACTCGAACTCTGACTTTTAGGTCGTCCAGCCTGTAGCCAGTCACTATACCGACTGCGCTATCCTGGCTCCCCACAAACACAAATATAATATATATAACCGACGCAAAATGCTCCTAATATACATTACAACAGACAACCCTCTTGAAAAAGTAAAGCTATCCCCGTAACAGGCCGTGGAGGCCCATAGGGTTGTGAGACGTTGAGGGTCCCACATTATATAGACAATCGGCTCACAGGCGGTAAGGTTGTGAGCCTTACGCGCCGGCCGCGCTTTACTCCCCAGGAAAATTATTTAATTAATTCCTGGTTCTCATTTCTGTTAGAGGCTGAGTCGACCCCAGGGCCATAATGCGGCTGGAAGGATTAGGTCAACTGAAAAAAAAATCCAATGACCTCATAAGGACTTGAACCCGCAACCTTCCGGCTTGTAGCATAGTGCCTCAACCAACTACGCTACCGCGTGTCCCCAGCAGCAGGGAAAGGTACTCTGGCAGTGAGGACTTTGCACTAGGAACCCAAGCGGTTCTCCGGTTCCACGTTGAAATGTCCACGTTTTCTGTTCGCCTGTTTTCCCAATTTCCGATTCAGTTGCCGCGAGATTTTCGTTGGCTGCGAATCGATTCTTTGGTGCCTTGAATTTTTGAAAATGTCTCGCGGCCACAGGACAAGGAAAATAGGTGAATAATTCCTGGAATAATTGAGCAAGTGGATTCTGTATATTGTGTGAGTATGGTTGCGGGGGAGCTGTGGTGAGTCTCTGAATATTTAATAGCAGATGCTGGTCGTGTAGGTTGGGGGATGAATATCCTCTCCCCCCTCCGCCCTTCACCACGAGACACCTCATCACAGAGCAAAGCCTAGAATGGACATGCACCGGGATGGTCACCAATAAGAGTGAGCACAACGATTTTCCATCTACAACCCTCCCCGTATTCCTGCCTCCTGTTAACTTATCACCCTATTTACTGGCTGGAGGTATAAGTGTTAGGCCTAACACGCTATAAAAATTGCGTCATGTAGAACGTAACTGAAATGTGGACGCCGGTTTCTGTCACTAATTGAGATTGTGCCTAAAAGTTTCCTTCTACAAACTTCCCAGCTCAATTTACGGCCTAAAAAAAAAAGGACGTCACAAAGGAAAAGTTTTCGGAAAGAGAGATTTAATCTCGCCCTCTCTTTATTGGATTGAAAACACTGGTGTTCTCTGTGATCGCAAACGGGGCGACAGGCTTCGCGACGCTACTCGGATACGAATCATTATGTATATTTCGATTAAATTTATTTGCTAAGATTTCAATGTCATTCTTATCGCGACTACTTGCTAGCAACCGAAACAGAGTTGCTACTCAGTTGCCAACTACACCTCCACCGTAGCCCTGCGAGTCGTAGAAGGGAAGTCTCGAATCTGAGACAGTAAAATATGGTTGGGTGTCCCATGGAATACGGACCCGAAAATGACTGCGCTGGTGAGGGCCTGTAGCAACTGTAAACGACAGACCCGTCCTCTCGTCAGAGAGAACGCCCCACATCAACAAACCCGCAACTGTCTGAGCATAATAAAAATCTGGTCCTAAGCCCCAGATGTGTGCTTTATTCCAAAATACACTGGCCGACTGACCGTCGGTCGTAACATAAGACTCGACTAGACTAAAGGGCCCCACAAACGGTACTTCTTAGCGTCCGTTTTGCCTGCGCAGTTCTAAGACGTCAGGTGAGACGGAACGTTGAAGAGAGCACAGACATTCCGTTTTGTTCTGTCTTGCGCTCAGTTTTGGCGGATCCTGCACGGAGCAACATGTTGGAAGGACTTTTAATTTACACTGCTCTAGCGTTAGCTTTGAGATCAAAAACTGGAAAGAAAAGGACTAGGTCAAAATGGGCAAAGGCTTGGTTACTTAAACGAAATAACTTCTCGCATATAAATTTACTGAAAGATTTAACTCTAGAACCGGGTGATTGGTACAATTAGTTAAGGGTGGACAATGAGATTTATTTACACCTTCTTCATTTGGTAGCGCCACATAGTGCAATGCAATCCAAATTGCTGACACTCTGTCTGGGAAGTTCTTGATCCTTTAAAAACAAAAGGTCATCGTAGTACCATAAACATGGCGCATAATTAGCTTCTGTTCCATTGCCAGACTTCTGAGAATCCTTGTTTTTCTTCAGTTCTTTCCGAAAACAACTTCGCAGTGAATTCATTTTTTACCACTACTTCTTTTTCCGATAACTTAACTCGTAACTGTTCATAAGCAAAGATTTTTATTTTTTTTTTTCAGAGTATTCTTCACTTTTGATCTTCCACAAACACGGATTACTACGATACAGCTGAATGAATTCGCTCAAAAATGCTCGGGGTACGATTCTCAAGTCCGACATATCGAAGTGCAGAGTTGGAACGATTAGTTAAAACTGCCGCTAAAACTGTAGGCCCCACACAGGCTCCAACTTGCTCACAGACATGCCTGTACACGCACAGAAAAATCAGTCGCTGACAGATTTACTTCAAGCCAAGCCTAAGGCGGCCCATACACGTACGAGTTTGGCTCGCGCGCCCGGCTCGGCGAGGAGCCGGGATCGGATTAATTTCACCACACACTTATGAGCGTGGCGACCCACACACGGACGAATTTGGCTCATTGGGCCCCCTTAAGACAGTACTAAACTAAACTCCGTGGCCTGTAGTCCCGCACGCGAACTATACCGACGGAGCGACCGCCACTTGTCGGCGAATTTAGTGCCAACTTTAGGGAATAGAGGTGTCACGTGGTCAGCGTAACGAATCCCCACGGCCGCTAATTTCAGTCTTTTTAGACCGGAAACAGCCTGAAATAGCTCCTCAATTATCCTCACGAGACTGAGTGGGCTCTGTTCCAGAACCACTACTTCTCACAAAATATAGTAGCGCCGGGAATCGAACCCGGGACCTCTGGATCTGCAGGCAAGAACTCTGACCACTAGACGAACATTCTACCACATACGGACCGTCTCACCTGACGTCTCAGAACTGCGCAGGCAAAACGGACCAGTTCAGTTCAGTTGGAAGTCAAGTGTCCAGTCGAAGATACTGATATTCGAGTATAACATGTTGTATAAAGGTGCAATAAATCCAATTAAAACCCTGTCGGATAAGTCACCACTAATACGTGAAAATATTTTTAATCGTTAAATTTAAATCAAGCTCAAATCCAAAATGAACACAAAGAAATATAATACATTTAACATTAATGTTAAAGCATAACGACATTCGAGCTTAAGGTACAATCCTCATAACTCAAGTAAGTCTGCATTCCTTTGACAACCGTTGACCGAGGCTGACAGTTACAACACCCCCCATTGTCCCTCTACCGGCTACTCCACGTACTGTGCGCTGTTTCACAGATAAGATGAAGATCGGCTTGTATCCTGGGATCCGTCAGACAGAAACATCCGACAGTGTTCCTGCCGACATGGAAGCACCTAGTCGCCGGATATTTCCAGTTTTCTATCGATAACTTTCCTTTAGTTTCCTTTTTTCTTTTTCTCCCCGAAACCCTTTCACCCTATCAGGTACGCATCTTTTATAATTAGTCCAGTGGCCGGAGATGAGAACCCCTCATAACCGGAGGAAAACTTTCCCTCTCACTCCTTCGCAACCCCTTCTGCCATCATAGCTGCCACCACAACTTACAGCCTTCACAGTGCGTTTACTGGAGCAAGCGTTTCTTGAACTGTTTATTCAAGTAGATAGCGAGACAAGGAAGACAATTTTCTAGAAAATAGCATCAATTTTCTTAGAACGAAGTTGCGGTACAACTAGGGGCTGCTGCATGAAAACACATTGCTGACGTAGCACAAGCGGCTAGTCTACACACATATCCTGCATGCCTGTTTATGTCGCACGTTAGAAAAGGTATTTTATTTACGTAAGCATGACGTCAGCCCCAGTGTTCCATGCGTGGGATTTAGTTTAAATTGCTAAGCACTGACATCAACATACAGTTCAAAGTAGGCTATTCTAATTTATTTATCTGAAGACCGCCTATGTGGTCTATGGCCACAGTTCCTGTCTAAAGATCCAGAGGTTCCGGGTTCGATTCCCGGCACTACCAGATTTTCTGAGAAGTAGTGGGTCTGGAACGGGTTCCACTCAGCCTCGTGAGGATAACTGAGGAGCCATTTCAAGGAAATAGCGACTCCTGTCTAGAAAACATAGATTAACGGCCGTGGGGATCCGTTCCGCTGACCACGTGACACCCTCTATCCGCAAAAGTTGGCACTAACTTCGCCGACAAGCGGCGGTCGCTCCGTCGGTATAGGTCGCTTCCGGACTACAGACGACGGCGTTTGTTTTCTTTGATAGGAAAACAATATATATTTCCGCCTAAATCCAAGAAATAATGGATAAACTTGATTATTTCCTACAGTTAAGTAATTTTAATACAAAATGTAGGCCTAACAGCGGTATTACAAGAGTTAAATTTAAAATTAATTTTACTAGCTATTTAAGCAAATAAGAACTGAAAATAAAATTAAGATGTATTTCAGTCCATGTGTTACAGAAGTGCCTGGCTGTGCCATAGCTCAGGTGGTTAGTCACCTGCTTCCCACCGAATCGGTCCGGGTTCGAGTCCAGGTCACATGGGATTTGTGGTAGACAAAGTTGCAATGGGGCATGTTTTCTCTAAGTACTTCGGTTTCCCCTATTAATTTTCATTCCACTGACTGCTCCACACTCATCATCTGCCATCCGGGGCTGGTACAATAGGTCAATTATTGGCCGAAGTACCAAGTGGAGAGTCTCGCCCATATAAATTAAAAATTTCGACATCAAAAATGTGATTTGGAAATCGACGTACAGGAAGAAGACGTGAAGAAGATTAATTTAGGAGTAACAACAAAGATTATCATGTTAAAACAGAATATTCTATATGTATGCTTTTGTTTCACATATGTGTATTGTTTCCTTTTACTTTTCTTTGCTTGATATATGTATATATAAGAATTAAATATATTTCAAATGAACGAACGAATCTATAACACAATATCTGACATGGCTAATATTTCTATTGCATCCGAATCCAAAAGAAAATATATACAGAATGAATTATTCTAAATTATTTTCGTGGTTTCCGTGACCTATAATATTCAAGCTGAAAAGAACAAAATAAAACTGCTTACGAAATATGGGAGTGTAACATAAAGTTTTATTATTTGTATCTCAATACTGCAGAATACCAAACAACATCTGCACCTTTCGTGGCACGTAACATGTCCAAGCTGTATTCTTGAATAGTCGCCATTTTGAGGTATGACGCCATATTTTCTCTCAGACATCAATGCGGCAAATATGGCGCACCAAAATAAAACTATTTGAGTTACACTTTCATATTACGTTAGCAGTTTCATTTTATTCATTCCAATTTGGAAATTATAGGTCACGGAAATCCCGACAATAATTTTGAATAAAATTGTATATATGTAATGATTTAAATAATAGAAAGTAATATATATGTAGATATTTTAGTAATTTTAGAAAGTGTCTTAACGTAAAGTGGCACTCTAAAGTGGAGCAACATGTCGAGCCAATAAGATACGTATGATACAGTACAAACTGTCTTATGCCATAATATGGGAAACTGATGGGGCCTGAGAGGGCACCGTCACGCCTCATTTACTATTTAAACCGACAGAGCGGAGACTGTCAAGTTCATATGTACAATTTCTGGGAGAAAGTGCGGTTCTGCTCTCCTGTCCAATAATATATTTTTACCCCACAGGCACTTCGGCCTTTACGGATATGTAGAAGCTCTTCAATTATGCAAGGAAATAAAATGTTTCCAGGGGGAAAAAAATTGACGAATTTCGTGCTGAGATTTTCACACGCGGAGATTCCATTGTGTTAACTTGTCCACTCCTTTACGTAATAATTTTGAAAGGGAACTCAAATGAAATATGACTTACTGACTCGCTAACTCCACGGAAATGTGTCGTCTCTGAGACGCTGACAGTTGTTTAGTTAGACAAGATATTACTCTGTTTTCGAGGGACCCGAAACTATATCACTGTATTCACAAATATAATTACACCACTACCCCAATATTCGCTAAACTATGCAGATTATTGTAGTCTGAAATGTGACGCCGTACACTTTCCAAGAAAATTACCAGACGTTTCGGAGAAATCTGTTGCCTCTATCTACCAGATATTCTGAAGATAGAGACAGCACGTTGTCCTGAAAAACTAGCAGCGTTTTACGATGACGCCACATTCCAAAATACCGTAAGCTTCAAAATCACTACACGGGGGGCTCATGACCAGATATTTATTAATGTTGAACGTTACGCTTTTGTTTCTTGTTTGGAGCCCTCTCTGACGAGAAGACGGGTCTGTCTTTTTTACATGCTACTGGTCCTTGCCAGCGCAGTCTTTCTCGGGTCCGAGTCCCTTGGGACTCGCGACGACATTTTACTGTCTCAGATTTGAGACTCCCCTTTTCATCGCCTCCTACGACTCGCAGGGTCACGGTGGAGGTATTCGACCCCGCCTCCACACGGGGAAGTGTTTTGGACCACTTAATATCGTGTGGGATTCATAAACGCTTCAATCACAAATGCACTTCTCCTGACACCACCAAACCTGTTTCGTAATTTCTTTTGTAATTACAGCTTGATTTCATAGAGTACGAGTATACTGTAGCTTTCTGCGAACGAGAAATCAATGGAAGTGCCTTCTGTGAATCACGATTTACAACATTTGATAAATAAATTATATATTCCAATCACTAGGAAAAGTGTTTCCTTAAATTTATCTGTATATATCTGTGAGCCTAATTTAATTAAGCTTGTTGCCTAAACAGTAATAATAAACATTAACAACAACAAATAAATAAAATATTAAATTAATCACACTTTGGAAATATTAATTAGGAGCATTACGTTTCTGAAATATGTAAGCCTACACCAAACTTCCTCTCGTCTGTATATGATCACATTTCGCTTAATCTAATGATTAATTTAATAATTCCAGGCGACCGTTTATCTGATGTCAATAATTACGATAAGCTAACCTGGTTGTAGATTGTAAGACGTCGGTGAGTGGTGTAAACTGGCTGCTAAAGTCACAATGTGTGGAGAGTCCAGGACAGCTCAAGACAAACGAGAGACTAGTACAGAGCGTTTACTAAATATGCGAACAGAAGACCTGACACGTGTGTTATAATTACAGTAATCTTGAAAGTGTTACACTTTTTATAGTTACAACACGTAAGCATCCACTAAATCCAATTACCAATCCAAACCCGCGTCTTAGTCACTGTGACACGTGACAATATTATCAATATTTCGGAGGAACCTCTTGCCTACGTCCCTGAAGAATGAAGCAGCAGGTTCCTTCGAAACGTTGCTTACATTCTACTGGGCTATACAATGACATATCCCAGAAGATAGAAATATTCAAGAAAACATAACACTCAGTAAACTTTTCGATTACTGTGAAGAGTGGACTACATCTAACTATCGCTCTACAGTCGTTTGTTGGACCTTGCCCGCTTTTACAATTTCTTAATCCTATACAAAGTCGAGAGGACTATTTTGATAGGGGGATCAGCCCGTCGCAAGGCAGCTACCTGCACATAGAACAGCATAAAAACAGAATAAACGCAAACAGACACCCAAGCCTTGAGTGGGATTCGAACCCACGATCCCAATGTTTGAGCTGGCGAAGACAATGCCTTAGACCGCGCAGCCACTGGGATCGGCGTTGGAATACATTAGTCAAATATAAGAAGCCGTCTCAAGAAAGGAAATTGATGCAGCTTATTTCGATCTCAAACCCTCATAAACCCAATAACGCATGCGCAACAGCAGGTAACTCATTAATCCCATGGGTGCAGCTGGTAGCAGCTCTCACTGGACAGCAACTTCTGTTGTAGATCTGCCACTGGGCAGTGACAAGGCTCGCTGTTGCTGGCTTAGGCAGTCAGACTGAGTTTTCACCGCGGAGGCACGAGTTTCAAACCAGAACAGTTCATGTGGGATTTACGAAGGTCAACGCCAGAACATTCGGTTTCCCCTGCGAATTACCATTTCCGGGCATCACAGCACCTGAGGTGTGCGGGGGGACAGACCCACTAGCACGTTGTCATAACCTCTGTTCCGACCTGGGACTTGGCCTGACTCTGAGAACGAATATTTAATTTTTATTCTATAGGGTGAAAAGAAAGTAGTTGTATAATTCTCGAGATAAAAGGTAAAAATATAAAGCTATCCCTGTAACAGGCCGTGAAGGCCGATAGGGTTGTGAGACGTCGAGGTTCCCACATTTTCTAGATAATCGCCTCACAGATGGCAGTGAGGTTGTCAGCCTTACGCGCAGGCTGCTCTTTACCCTCAGGAAGTTTCCTGGTACTCATTTCTGTTAGAGGCTGAGTCGACCTCAGGGCCATAAGGATTACGTCAATTGAAAAGAAAAAATTCACCTCGTCGGGACTAGAACCCGCGACCTTCCGGCTTGTAGCACAGTGCCTCAACCAACTACACTACCACGCGCCCATTGAAGGCAACTGCTAGTGTATAATTAATGAGGCAAGTTTGTGGCGCACCGTACGACTCACTGGCACACAATGAATGCTAACCAATCAATTCCAACGAAGCTTTGATATCAGTACCGGTTGCTTCCTCTAAACTGCCAAGTAACACCGCTGAGGAATGTGGCTTCGGCTTATGAGGGTGACTCCCATTGTTAGCGAGGGGAAATCTACCTGGAATACATATCCTCTTAATACATAATTTGATAACCAACTCCACAGAGCACGGACCTTCTTGAGAACCCAACAGTCGCTCGGATGGTCAAGAAATATTCTATCTCTCATGGACCCCACTTCCGGAGCTCCGTGAACTAGCCCATAGCTTCACACTAAACTCTTTGGGATATGCTTGTTATCCTAAACCGTTCGTTTGTGTTTAAAAGTGAAGTATTCTCTTCAGATTTCCAAACACCGCACACAATTCAAATAATGTGATAAGATGATAAAATGTTTATTTATAAGTAATAACACGACTGAATGCAAGTGATTGGTCTTCCAATACATGACAAATACAAATGTAATAAATCTAGCATAACAGCAGTCTCTTTGAGCAACATATCGCCACTCATTCACCGATATCTTCAGTTCCAGCTCAAGCTAACGACATATCTGACTAGAATCTGCCAGCCTCAAGCTCGGCAACGTCCGAGATAGATGATCCTCACAAGGGTACGTGTGATTCTTGTTCTCACAGCGGAGAATATGAAAATTATTGCCTTTCATAAGGATATGCTGACTTTTAAACCTGTATGAAAACAGTGGTGCAAAAGAAGAATTTTCAATAACATGTCATATGTGTATGTGCGAAATATACATTTGAAGAAAGGCCAAGCGTATTCATAAGAGACAAACACATCTTCTCGTCAGAGAGGATGTTATATAAGGACTATTACCGCAAGAGTTCAGTTGGAAAAAATCTCTGGGCGTCGTCCTCAAGGGTCCTGACGTCAAGACGAACTGATTGGCGGTAAACCGCCTGTCGTAAAGTAACTCTGACTTTCAGTCTGACTTTGTAGGCAGCTGTAGAACGAGAAGTAGACTGAAGAGAAACCTCGGTGGTCAAGATTGATTCTGAGATGTAATAATTGATTGTAATTGTAAATAAATGCCAATAAATCTAATCCAGAACCCATTATTACTCGTCATGGCAACGAATACGTAACAATATATATACGCAGGGAGAACAGCTGTACTATTGTCGATTATTGATAAATTTAAACAAAGTGTTACAGAAATAATTATTGTGTTTTTGGACATTATCCATCATCCTATTTCTTAACGCCGTCACGAAATTTAAGGTCTTATCCTGAATTAATTTTTCGTCGTTTTTTAAGCTTCTACTACTAAATGTTAGCACATTACCTTAAATAGGCCACGGTAGTGGCCTATACTAGTAACTGAGCATTCATAATAATTTCATTTTTCATTGAAGCTCTATATTTTTGCTGGTACTGAAAACAAACTTCGTGGCCTATAGTCCGCAAGCGAACTATACCGAGCGACCGCCGTTTGTCGGCGAAGTTCGTGCCAACTTTTGCGGAGAGAGGGTGTCGCGTGGTCAGCTCAACGGTTACCCACGGCTGTTAATTTCGGTTTTTCTAGACCGGAGCCGCTATTTCCTTGAAATGGATCCTCAATTATCCCTTTCCAGATTCACTAATTCTCAGAAAAAAAATCTGATAGCGCCAAAAGTAGAACACGGGACTTCTGGATTTGTAACCAGGCACTCTGACCACTAGATCACAGAGGCCTTCACAAATACACGCGGCAGTCATGTCTTATATAAGCTCTGTCTGGATTAACAAAATCGTACTTAGACACAGAGAGGCTGGGAATACAACGGATTTCCGTCGCTTTCCTTCCTGTTGCAGCTTCTCAATGAATCCCTTATTATCTTGTTACACAGAGTCTAACGGACTTGCCACGTTACAAACTTCAACAATGCAGTAATTGATCCAAATTGTGATAATATACATATAACTATGTCTCGATCCAGCGAAACAAGACTCAAGCTGATGACGAAGCATCACGTCATCTTCTGGGTGCAGGAGCCTAGAGCCTTCGATTGCTCAGTCTTGTTATCGCTTCCGGTTTGGGTCTGCTTCACAATGGCTCCCCCTTCCTGAGGAGCAACACAATGGCACTTATGCAGATAAACAGCCAGCGTGTATGAGCAGGCGCAAAGATGTAAAGTCTGTTCAGTGAGACCAGTGGAGTGGTTGTGGGACTCCAGTGTGAGTCGTATGAGCTCATTAAATACTCTAATCAAGGTGAGCTTCATTAAGGTACATTCTACAATTAATATTCATTATTATTACGGTAAGATAAATGAGGAGATATTTCAAGGAAATAGCGGCTCCGGTCTAGAAAACCGAGATTAACGGCCGTTGGGATCCGTTGCGCTCACCACGTTACACCGTCTACCGGCAAAAATTGGCACTAACTTCGCTGACAAGCGGCGGTCGCTCGGTCGGTATAGTTCGCTTGCGGACTAAAGCCACTGAGTTTTTTAAGTAATATAATACCCTTTAATTATTTTTCGAAAACTGCATAATGTACTCTTCTCCAAATATAATTAGAATGATCAAATCAAGGACGATGAGGTGGGCAGGGCATATAGCACGAATGGGGGAGAAGAGGAATGCATAAAGGATATTGATGGGAAAGCCAGAAGGAAAGAGACCATAGGGAAGATCAAGGCGTAGGTCGGTGGACAGTATTAAAATGGATCTTGGAGAGATAGGATGGGATGGTGTAGATTGAATTGATCTGGCTCATAATAGGGGCCAGTGGAGGGCTCTTGTGAACACGGTAATGAACCTTCGGGTTCCATAAAATGCTGGGAAATTCTTGAGTAGGTGCACAATTGGCAGCTTCTCAAGAAGGGCTCAGCTCCATAAGTAAGTAAGTAAGTAAATTATTTTTCAGAATGGAGGTTGAAATGATTTCACTGCTTACAATGCTTCTTTAGAAGCTAACAGTCGCTCAGCCGTGTGTTCGCAAGCGTCAGTCACTGGTATCTGTAATTAGACAGATGAATTCAGTCCACGCTGTCATATCTTACTCCTTTAAAATACATTTTAATATTACCCTCCCATTTCTGCCAGCCTTTCAAATGGTTATTCCCTCCGGTTTTTAAAAACTATAATTTGCATGGAACTTTGCAACTCCCATGCATGCTAAGCGTTCCACCAATCTCATTCCTCGTGATTTCATCGCCCTTACAGTATTTGGTGAAGAGTTTTTTTTTTTCACTTTAACAATGAAGATTAAAGAAAAGAAGCTAGCTTATAATTCCCCTACAACACGCCTAGGTACTTCTTAAATATTTCGTCGAAACAGGCTGTATTTCGAGGACGTGGGGGGTGGGGGGCAGAAAAGGAGCAGCCAGCACTTGATTGTCGTGCTCCCACGCAAGTTCTATGAATTCGTTAGGGCGCACGGGTTGGGGTGTTGAATTGAGAGAAAGCTTCGTACGTGTCTAACTTTTAACTTCTGCTGAAGCGTGTTGGAGCCAACAAAACGAATGTTATGTATCTGAGAACTGCAAGAAACGCGAACTCAACCAACCCTGACGCTTACAGCATGGAAATAATTCGGGTAATCATGTAATATACTGGTTTGTGAGTTTAGGGTTTTAGGGTTGGTAACCTGGTCATGATCACTACCTTAGAGATGACATCGGAGGTCTTGGGAAGGTAGTGGATGGGGTGAGTGAGGGTTGGGGGTAGAAACTGTCGCAGTCGCAAGATTCGTGGGGGTTGGAACGCTAATTTTCTATACATACATACATGCTGGTTGGTTGGAAGTCCCTTATTCACCCACTTCACCCTCTCTTTCCATTTTAATATTCACCAGTTAACCACTTCTGTATTCGTAATATCATCACTGTACCCCGTAAGCGACGGAAGTGCCTAGAATTCTTGAGCAGAAATAATAAGCGAGAAAAGCTTTCCTTCCCTGCTACAATCTTCCACATTTAAACCGTCAATCCCAATTTTTGTAACACAAATACTATTTATGCAAGACATCCACCGTTTTCTGGCTTTGTCAAACAAGATAAAAAAAATGTTCCAGTCGCATATTCTGCGCCTTTCTCCTTGTGTAAATCAAATATAACTTAATGAAGTTTATGATGGAAGCCCCTTACAAGGCTCCTACAGTGTTTTTTTTAAACTCCTTCTAGAACTGTGTTGTCTTTCCACCCCACACACACACCCTCTCTTCAACCTTTTCGCAAACCCCAATGTTGTTTCCAGAAAATGAGGTCAAACAAGCATTGATACTGTGAGACGGCTGTTTTGTTAAGCTTAATAATTTAGTATCAATTAGCGCTGTCCTGAATTATACAGTTCCTTGGCTTCCCTTGCTAGAGCAAGACGACCAGTCATGTTTGTGGAAAACACGCTTTGAAATCTTTATGTACTGTGTACAATGGGAGAAGCCGATCCCCCCACCCAAAACACCTTCCCCATAAATTCTTCATGTACGATTTGTAGAAGAGAAAGATGGTGCAAACGAAAACCAACTCAGAAAGTCCAACCTGCGAACTTCCCGACGGTAAGATCAGTTCGTTGCTAGGCGCGCCTGCAATTTCCTTCTTCCGTTTAGCTACTGTAAACCATATTGAGACCCCCAATGCCCCTCCAAGGAAGATAGCTAACAGATGTTTTGAAAATGTGACACAGTTCACATATTTGGGAAAGGTTATAAAAAATAAAAACCCGATTCAGGAGGAAATTAAGAGGAGACTGAACTCGGGTAATGCTTGCTAACATTCGGTTCAGAACCTTTTGTCTTC
>NW_019739943.1:109355-126834 GCF_002891405.2 Cryptotermes secundus
AAATTACAATGATCAAGTCAAGGAGGATGAGATAGATAGGGCATGTAGCACGAATGGAAAGAAGATGAATGCATATTGGTGGGAATCCTGAGCCAGATGAATCCATTCCAGACCCATACATAAAGTTTTTACGATTAATTTTAATTGAATCTCCTCATATCGAACCGCCTCTGTGGTCTACTGGTCAGAATTCCTTCCTACAGATCCAAAGGTTCCGGGTTCGATTCCCGGCGCTACCAGAGTTTCTGAGAAGTAGTGGGTGTAGAACGGGGTCCATTCAGCCTCGTGAGGATAATTGAGGAGCTGCTTTAATGAAAAAGAATCGGCTCCGGTCTAGAAAACCGAAAATAAAGGCCGTGGGGATCCCTTGTGCTGAAAACGCGACACTCTCTATCCGATAGAGTTGGCACTAACATCGCCGACAAGCGGCGGTCGCTCGGTCGCTCGGTCGGTATAGTTCGCTTGCGGACTCAAGCCACGGATTTTTTTTCCTCCTCATAAAGGTGATCTCGAATCTTTAGGTCTTCCATCTAGAATGTATTATCTCACACGCGTGCTACATGCTCAGCATAGCTAATCATTCTCGATTTTTTCACCCTAATAATATTCTGAAAATAAATAATTAACGTACTGAAGCGTGAACTCACAAGTACTCAAGTTTAAACGTGAATTTGTTGATACTGTTCAAAATACCGTATATTCCTCCTTGGATCCTGAATTGAAGGCGACGTTTCGGAAGTCAATTTCCATTTCACATCAGCATTAAACTACAGAAAATATAAAATAGAGGGTTTTAGGTAATTCTGTATTGGAAGCTGAAGTTGTAATTTTAAGACGCACAATGCCTAGAAAATGTGGGAGCCTCGACGTCTCACAACCCTATGGGCCTCCACGGCCTGTTACAGGGATACCTGTACTTTTACTTCACTTTGCACTAGCCATGGCGTTGCTAGCGGAGTGTCCTAGCACAGGACAGGGTTCTACGGCACTTTCACATAACACGAGTTCCCCAGTCTCGCCCCCCATGCACCTGGGCCCCATCCCGCGCATTCTGGGGCTGTGAATTTAGACAGCAATAATGAAGTCTTGGTAGGTGGGGTAAATACATTGCAGCAGGGGTGCCCATTAGACAGGTCAGAGTTATTCGCTACAAACAGTAAGTTAACGTCCTCAGGACTTAATGTTTCGTACTCTAACGATAGGAATTAAAACACTGAACGGAAATATTTGTGTTAAAAGGCAAAATTAAAGAGTGTTTTAATTTTTTCATAAGTTACATTCAACTGAAGTTAAAATTCCCTGTACCGTAAAGCCTTTTCAGTTGTCAGAGACTGCGTTTATAATATTGTTCAGGAAATTTCACGCACTGCAATTGAAACAATCGCATGAAATTCGTAATTCCGTCATACTAGACGGAACTGTTCAACTTTTCATGATTAAACTTTTAATAGCCGATCACGGTAGCCGAGCGCTCTAAGACATGTACTGTCTTCGCTCGCTTGGAAACCGGGATCGTGGGTTCGAATCCCACTCAGGGCATGGATGTTTAGTTTGTGTGTGTGCGTTTTTCTGTGTTTGTGTACAGGTAGAGGCCTTGTGACGAGCTGATCACCCGCCCAAGGAGTCCTACCGAATGTGTAAGATCTAGAAAAACCGAAGTGAACGGAGAAGTTCATGGAGGTAGGCCTAAGCCCACGGGGGGGCTGCAGTGCCAAGGAAAAAAAACTTTTAATAATGACCATATCTATGGTGATTAATAATAATAAAAATAATTATTATAATAACTACATNAGTCGAAAGCCAAATATTGGACCCGATTTCGAGTGGGATTAATTGAATCCAAATTACGAATATACATTTTCACTATTACGCCCCATATCCACGTAAGTCCCCAAATTAGAAGCTTAAGATACTTTTCTCTGAATTTATACTTTCCAAAAAAGGGCACAACAATAAATGGCGCAAACTCTGATATCCAGAACACGGATTTTGGCACGATATTTTCAAGAGCTGCAGCTGAAAAATGTGCTTTCTGCCATAAAAAAATTGTATTCGGCTTAATAAACACGATATCACAAGATGATCTTAAGTACTAAAATAAAACAATAAGTTGTAGTATAAAAGAATATTAACTCCGTCCAATGTGATTTGTAAATGTTTTCTCTTAATCTCTCATCCTTTACATGTTTCGGTCGGAGCGACCATCTTCAGAAGGACATTATCAATACATACAGAAACTACTATTACAATGTCATAGATATAAAATATTGTGACGCGTTACCTTACGTCCATCGCCGCGCAACGGCTTTAACAATTACTAACATGTGCATGAGTTTGTTAAAATGTTTATAAATTATTATAACTAGTTTATTCAGAAGCGTAGTTTAAAAAACGTTTTGTTAAAATCTAGAATCAATTTGTTTCGTGACCTTTATGCTTCTCTTTAAAGGAAGTTGAGTGTCTACCGCGTCGTGGTTCCGTTGTTTGACGAACAGGACTGTTTAGTGTCGCTGTCCAATTTTGAGACGACGTTGTGTTGTTATACTACTACTACTACTACTACTACTACTACTACTACTACTACTACTACTACTACTACTACTACTACTACTACTACTACTACTGCTACTACTACTACTACTAAGTTATATGCCTAGTGATTTATTGAGTAGTTTCGAAATCAAGCTTAAGAATAGGCGACAGTTAAGCTCGAGACAATTAAGAATCCTAGGATTATTATTAATAATACTGCATAATGAGGGGCTTCGTAACATGTACTCTTCGCCAAATTAGAATGATCAAGTCACGGAGCATGAGTAGCATAGAGCATGTAGGACACTTGGGAGAGACAAGGAATGCATACAGAATTTTGGAGGCTTTGCCTCGTGATGATAATTGAGGAGCTATTTCAAGGAAATAGCGGCTCCGGTCTACAAATCGAAATTAACGGCCGTGGGGATTCGCTGCGCTGACCACGCGACACTTTCTATCCGCAAAAGTTGGCACTAAACTTCGCTGAGAAGCGGCGGTCGCTCGGTCGGTATAGTTCGCTTGAGGACTACAGGTCAGGGAGTTTTTTTTTTAGTATCGGTACTCACTGCCAACCAGCTGTAATACAATACACTACCACACGGATCTACATATCTAAAGATCTAGAGATCTACATATATATACCTAAAGATCTAGAGATCTACAGACCCAAAGCTCTAGAGATCTACAGATCCATCTAGGATGCCAGTTCCGGGTATCTGCTTCCGGTAGAACGTCACAGCGGAACTCATGGTTTGCAATCTACTGAAACCATAACAACAAAATGACTGCTCCTCTAACAGAGGCGATGACTAGCGCCCCACAGGTTGTTCCATCCCTGCATTCTCTGAGAGAGTATCTTACAATCTCACCTCTCAGGAGATGGCCCACGGTCTCTGTGTTGGTGGCTGAGAAAGAGGGATAGAGCGAAAGACACAATGGACTTGTTAACGCAATTACATGAACCTGCTCCCCCTTCCCCCAACCCATCTCATTCCGACTCTAACTTGAACCCACTTGTTCTCAGGCAAGCATGACGTCAAGATTAAATTCATGCTGTTCAAGACGGTCCCCTAGATTAACTCATTTTTCAAGCAGAAATTAGGAACTCCAAGTGCTTACATTTCGGACGCCGCCTCCCCAGACTCTAGCCCAGCATTATGTCTTATGTTTAATGAAATTTATATAATGCAAGCGATGTTTAATCTCTTTCTGGCAGGAAAAGAACATGGATTCGATTTCTCCGTGTGCGTTGATATTTCTGTTCGTCCTGCCCTTATTTCAGTTATATTTTATGGGCAAAATGTTACGTTGTCAGATTCTCACGAGAAATTATTCAGTTTTCCAGCCCTTCTGAAGCAACCTTCGTGAAAATCCAGCAATAAATTGGGTAGCTGTAAATATGATCTCATTTTCCGCAAAGAAATACAAATTAGAGTTCCGGAAAAAGACATAAAACAAAATTTTAACAAAATAATTTTGACCTACAGAATTTAACAGATACCACCATCAAGTATTACCAGGACTAAAGGATATAGTACTATAGCGTGCAGACTCGTTATTGGATAACGACCTCGAAACAACGAAGCAACATTCGCTGCTAGGTAACAGTATACGCAGCCGTTACTAAGTAACGCTTTCGCAGACAAACATGTTCCACGGAAACAACTAGATTACTGTACCAGGTCCGAATGATAGATGATGATGAATGTGGAGCAGTCGGTGGAATGAGAATTGGCAGGGGAAATCGATGTACTCGGAGAAAACCTGCCCCACTGCCACTTAGACCACCACAAATCCCACATAACTTGACCTGGGCCTGAAGCCGGCGACTAACCGCCTGAGCTATGGCACGGCCTATGTCTACAGTAACATATAATGGTCATCACTGTTTCCTTTCTCGTGTTTTCCAAACCATCCTCGATGCTACATAGGCCTAATGTATGCAATCAGTTGAAAACGAGTCGTTAATGATTCAAGAATCAATCAGAATCTCGCTCATACAAAGCCAAACGGAAAATATGGCTACGCCTACCTCCTTACCTTCAGAGAGACGGGCTTGTCAATGTCTATTAATCGTAGCGTAGAATGAGAACATGAACCAATAATGGTCTACACTGAACCCTGCTTGTTCTGGGGCTTGTTTCTTATATATTTTGTTTTACTGCCTTTGGACCGTCTCTTTGGTCTAGTGGTCAGCGTTCCTGGCTACAAATACAGAGGTCCGGGTTCGATTCTCGGCGCTACTAGTTTTTTTATTTTGGAGTAGTGGGTCTGGAACGGGGTCCACTTAGCCTCGCGATGATAATTAAGAAGCTATTTCAAGTCCGGTCTAGAAAACGGAAATTAACGGCCGTGGGGGATTCGTTGTGCTGACCACGCGGCACTCTCTGTCCACAAAAGTTTGCAATAAACTTCGCCGACAAGCGGCGGTCGCTCGGTCGGTATAGTTCGCTTGCGGATTGAAATCACGGAGTTTACAAACTTGGCAGTCTCGTCGTGTATTGCGGAATTACCTAGTCTGCAGTCAGCGCCAAACCCGTCTCAGTGTAGAGACCTCAGCCTCTATGTGAAGCAAAGCTTTAGTATCGCATTATTTGGCTCACGATACCACGTATTCTGGTAGGCATATGACGTCCATCGCTGCGCAACGGCTGCAATTGGAACGCATACTTCGGCAGCAACGAATGCAAGGAAAGACAACTACCTAGGAAGCTAATAAGACAACAGAGACCAAATTTTTTAGTTCCCACGGCAACGAATAATCTAGCTAACATGCGAAACAGAACCCTTCGAAAAGATGTTCTCTCAGCGGTGCGCGAAGAGCTACTTAAGAGGGCAGAAGACAGAAAACTAGAACATGCCCGTGTGAAGGCGGGGTCGAGTACCTCCACCGTGACCCTGCGAGTCGTAGGAGGCGACGAAAATGGAAGTCTCAAATCTGAGAGTGTAAAATACGGTCGCGAGTCTCAAGGGGCTCGAACCCGAGAAAGACTGCGCTGGGAAGGACCAGTAGCATGTAAAAAAGACAGACCCGTCCTCTCGTCAGAGAGGACGCCCCATAAAAAAAAACAAAAAATCGTAACGTTGAACAGTAACAAACATCTGGTCATGAGCCCCAGATGGAGCTCGACACCAAGACTTACTGTCTGACTGACCGTCAGTTGGCAATGTGACTTGACTTGGACTGGACTTGGACCAGAACAGTCCAGATCCGACGAGAGATAAGGGAAGAACTAAGAGAAAAGACATTCCACCGAGAATAGCGGGGCAAGAGTATAAGCGTTGAAGAGGAAACGCAGAGAGACCACGGAGTAATCAGGTCGCTTCGTCTGGAAGGGCGTTATTTGAGGGTGATTGTGAATGTAAACGAGTAATTCTCCAATAAACAGCGTCGTCTAAAGCCGCAACCCATTAATTCCTTGCCTCGTTACCTGGATTCACGTGACAATATACATGACGTTGTGCGCGAACACACTGCCTAAATATAACGTTTCTCTGAAATGTTGGTACACACCTACCAGATTATACAGTAGCCTAAGCACGAAGAAGACAATGTGCTAACAGGTTTCATCAACGCGTTGTAAGGCAACAGCTCTGTAAACACGGTCTAATACGCAACAACAGATGAGGCTGTATATTCTGTGTTGTTCTAGCCGAGTGCCGGTGGAACAATGGGGTTATGCAACCCGTTTCTAAGCAACGGCTCGGTAAACACACCTCTGATTAAACAGTGACGTCAGCAACAATAAAGATGTTGTTTTCCGTGGCGTCCGTGCAGAGTGTTTATAAAGGAAGTGAATGCAGTGAGAGAGTCAAATGAGAATGTTCGCAACATCGGACAAGGCGAAGCCAGACACAGAAAGTATAAGAGGCTTATATTTGGCGGCGGTCAGGCATACTACCGTTCAAGTGACTAGGCTACTGTGGTAGCGAATACTAGTAGAAAAAGGGCATAATCTGCTGTACCGAGCCTGGATTGACAGAGGCCTTGTATATATTGTACATAGGAATAGGAATTAAGTTTAGTTTGTAAATATGTAAATACTGACAATGGACTTACTAACACAGATTATGACTGAAAAATTACAGACCCGACCTCTCGTCAGAGAGGGCGCTCCAAATGAACAGGACAGTAACTTTCATATAAAGAAAAAAAAATCTGGTCATGAGCCCCACAGACAGACTGACCGACCGTCAGTCGCAATGTGACTTTGACTTTGACTTGAAAGAGTCAGTTCAAGGGCAGTTACGAGTCAGTCTAAGTTGGAGGAGTGGGTCCAGACGAATTTTTAGTTCCAGTCAGATTGAAGACTAAATAGCAATAAGATTTCATAGTGATTTGAAGCGCTAGTTTCTGTGTTGAGATCCGTCGCTAGGAGACGACCAAGACAGAGAATCCCAGTGCGTGTGCAACGGTGAAATGGAAAGTGTGTAAATCAGCAATAGCACTGTATTTAAGTGTGATTGAGAGAACTTGTAACGAAGGTGCTAATAAATCCAATGATCCGAAATAGAACCCGTTATTTTCGTCACGCGTACCTCATGCACGTGACAATATGAATCATCACCGCCATGAACATATCAATTTACAACTTCGGCATATCTGCTGTCTCCATAATAAGAAGCCAAAGAAATGAGGCCCATATCTGCTACGGATTATTACATATTGTGACATATAGACCTGTTGCTAGGCAACGACCGCGAAACAAAAGAAACAATGGCCGTTGTAATAAAACAGTTTTGAAAATACCAACGGTACTGGAGCCGTTGCTAGGCAGCGGGTAGATGTCAGCATAACCTGTTTACAGTGGGTTTCCACAATTCATACGTGTAGTACAAAACTGCAGTACTTTAAAAGAGAGGACGATCACTTAGATTCATATTAACTGGAATGGAAAATTCAAAAATATCCTCCCACTGACAAACAAACAAAACGAACTCCGTTGCTTTTAGCCCGCAAGCGAACTATATCGACCGAGCGACTGCCGCTTGTCGACGAAGTTAGTGCCAACTTTTGCGGATAGAGGGTGTCACGTGGTCAGCGCAATGGATTCCCATGGTCGTTAACCTAAGTAGCAGAAATAGCGTCCTTAAATAAGATAAAAGTGGGTATGTAATTCTAAACAAGACCCCTATCTCGACTTTCTGTTAATCCTTCAAAGCCTGAGGTTCATTTAAATAAATTTTAAAAATTAGACAACACTGCATATAAATCGCACGAGCCTTCATTAAAAAGACGAATCGATAAATGCAGTTTGAGGAAATATTGATGTCTGTTCTGAGAGCGAAACTAAGCCCATCAATAAACTGTGGTATGTATACCACCGTACTTCAAAGGGTTACAAGGGCAAAATTAAGGACTTTAAACTGACGCTTTAACATGCCTGTTTCCAAAATAGCTGCGTTTATTGTTTTTATGACGTATGAAGTCACCTGTAAGGGCGGCATCATGTCCTGGCCTCAGCCAGGCAGGCAACATCGCGACAACCGAATAGCGCGGTCTCATCTGCAGCTGCGTCGTATGAGATGCTACATCTGGAACGCGACAAGATCCTAGCTTTACCTACTGTGCAGTTCATCACGTCCCCAAAACATTTATTGTGTGAAAGCTATTCCTGTAACAGACCGAGGAGGCCCATAGGATTGTGAGACGTCGAGGTTCCCACATTTTCTAGACAATTGGCTCACAGATGACGGTGTTTGTCAGCCTTACGCGCCGGCAGCGCTTTACCACCCAGGAAGATTCCTGGTACTCATTTCTGTTAGTTTGAGTCGATCCCAGGGCCATAGTGCGCCTAGAATTATTAGGTCAATTGAAATAATCCAATGACCCCATCGGGAATCGAACCCGCGGTACGTCGCCTTCATTCCACGTCCGTCCGATTTCATCGTTTACATCCACTGACAGCCCAAAATCTATCCGGCTGAGAAAGCATCGTTAAATAAGCTACGAAATAACAGTTTTCTTCAAGCTATAGTTCTTGTATCCGCTGTTAAATGTTCAACAAGTGTAATGTTTTTTTCTTAACGCAGCAACTGTTAAACAAAAGCACAATAGACCACTGTAGGTCGCGATGCAAGGGCCGAGAAGGTCCACCCCTTATACAACCGTTAAACAAAATTATATATTGGCTATGTTAACAAAATCAATATCCAAAAATATTATCTAATTTTGTTCTACAATTCGACATCCGCCAACTTTTCATTCTTGCATCGTTTGGAATTTTAAGCAAGCGAATGGTTTTGCGTCCGTTTACACGCTGCTACAGCCCAGCTCCATTCCCCCTCCCCCTCCCGCCAATCTAACCGCTTTTAATATAAGACCCTCGCTCGCAAAGCAATGCCGGAGTGGCAGCAATGTTAAAACGATTACCTTGTTTAATATTCATTTGGTTCGAATTCTTGAATATTAAGGATGCGAAGCCCCTCGGTCGGTATATCTAGGTGGAGTCAAGATGACGTGGAAGCTATTTTGGCGAAGCTGGGAATCCCCATTCCCTCGACCAAGCCTAACTCGCAATCCAAGTCAACATGCTGCAAGCACTTGTGACTAATGGTGTCCGCTCCTCCTCTGCAAATCATCCGCCCTCATTCATTTCAGTCTGCGATCTCTTGCGGGAAGGCCGTGAGAAGGATGGATGCTCTGACGTCCACAAAATGTAGGTTGCTGGTGGACAGCGTTGGGACCCACAGCGCCACTTACTCAATACGTACTTATTCTGCAGATCAGAGTGGCCTCGCGGTCTAAGGCATGAACAGTCTTCGCCAGCTCAAACACTTGGATCGTGGGTTCGTATCCCACATGAGGCACGGATGTCTGTGTGCGTTTATTCTGTATCTGTACTGTTCTGTGTGTAGGCAGAGGCTTTACGACGGGCTGATTACCGGTCCAAGGAGTCCTACCGACCGTATATAGGATTAAGAAACTGAATGAGCGGCCAAGGCCCAACAGAGGACTGTAGAGCCATAGATAGATAGATAGATATAGGCCGTGCCATAGCTCAAGCGGTTAGTCGCTGGCTTCCCACNGAGAGGACTGTAGAGCCATAGATAGATAGATAGATAGATATAGGCCGCGCCATAGCTCAAGCGGTTAGTCGCTGGCTTCCCACCGCGATGGCCCGCGTTCGATATCGGGTCTGGTCAAGTGGGATTTGTGGTGAACAAAGTGGAGCTGGGGCGGGGTTTCTCTGAGTACTTCGGTTTCCCCTGCCAATCTTTTTTCCACCAAATTCTCCATCATCATAATCACCCGGGGCAGGCTACAATAGGCCAATCAGTGGCCGGCGTGCCGAGTAGACCCAGCTGGACTCCACCCCCCCACCCACTAAGCGAATTCATTTTTTTTAGATAGATATATAGATAGATAGACTGACAGATAGATAGATATTTTACTAAGAAAGGAGAGTTCGTTAAGAAGTAGGAGGTTTTGGCGGTGAATTACAAGTCTCATGGGGCAATATCTACTAAGGACTTTGGTTAGGTGGCTCTTTCTAACAGATAAACTTTTCATATACGTTTCGCCATTAACGCTGTAAAGATTTCTGTTGTACTTAGTCCTCGGTGTGTCCTTTGACGGGAGATCGGAGCCAGTAAAAGTGGAAATCATTCATGTCCCGACAGAGGTTCGAAGCCGTGATCCTAGTTTCGGACTGTCCATATGGTCTCTGTGATCCTCAGTTAGGCTTCATTAGGATGGAACACAATGGGAGCGGCAAGATCCACCTTTTGATCTTCAGTTTTCTGGGATAATGTCCTCTAGCCTGTTCACATTTAGAAGCAATTTTGAAACAACTAATCCTTTAGACATTTAGAAGGGCACCTTGGGCTCCTTGTCGGCCCAACGCAATCAGTAAAATCAATATAAATCATCTCTCACAGTTGAGACGGTTTTCAGTCTTCTGCCGCAGTAGAAAATGAACGAGAATTTCGCTGTCGCTGTCTGCACTGTGGTGGTGCCCGTTATCTAAACATGGTTCAAATGGAGTTCGTTAGGATTAATTAATTCGGCGATTCTTTAAATCACGCTGTATCAACTGCGAGGTCCATGTACCGTCGAATGAGATTAGAAGATGATTATGGCTGATAAACAGGAAAGACTGGGGGTACAAAGAATTTATGATCTATTTAAATATAGGAATAAGCACAATAGACCACTGTAGGTCGCGGTGCAAGGGCCGAGAAGGTCCACCCCTTATACATTCATAAATATAGGAATGATTCTCTTGTGGCAATCACTGATCCACTGAACGAATATTGTGTTTGACGCCGTACTTCCTTTTTTTTCAGTGGCTCTACAGCCCCCTTGGGCCCTGACTTCTAATTTCTCAGTTTCATGTTCATTTTACAGACGGTAAGACTCCTCGGACGGGTGACCAGTTCGTAGCAAGGCCTCAACCTCAACACAGGACAACACAAACACATACCAAACATCCATGCCCTCAGTGGGATTCGAACCAAAGATCCCGGCTTCCGAGCGAGCGAAGACAGTACATGCCTTAGACCGCTCGGCTACTGTGACCGGCAGTGTATAAGAATAATATATAAGAATTCAGTTCGTACCTCACAGGAAACAGATCCGAACCCACGATCCCGGTTTCCAAACGAGCGAAGACAGTACATGCCTTAGACCGCTCGGCTACCGAAACCGGCTGCTGTATATTGCCTACGATATATTTAACATACACAATGTTTCAGTCATGAAACTCAGTAGGTCCCATTTTTTCCCCCTTGGCACTACAGCCCCAGTGGGCCTAGGCCTACCTCCATGAACTTCTCCCTTCACTTCGGTTTTTCTAGATCTTACACATTCGGTAGGACTCCTTGGGCGGGTGATCAGCTCGTCGCAAGGCCTCTACCTATATACAAACACAGAAAAACGCACACACATAAACTAAATATCCATGTCCTGAGTGGGATTCGAACCCACGATCCCGGTTTCTAAGCGAGCGAAGACAGTGCATGCCTTAGACCGTTCGGCTACCGTGACCGGCTAGTAGGTCCCATTATAAAGAAATATTCTGGGTCACTGAACCCAACGGATAACATTCAATACAATATTTGTATAATTACATGTATTCTCCTAGTATTCTGACAGAATGGCTTAGGAAAACCATTAAAGAACTCACTCAGGATAGCAGGTGTTTTGGTCTCTCCGAAACACAAAACAGGATAGAATACAAAATTACTGGGGTTTTGGACTATTCCCATCGTCCGGAATTTTAAATAATAGAGGACACGACGTTTCGGAAACCGGATCTGTTTCCGTCTTCAGGTGAGAAAGGAAGACACCTACTCAAATGGGCCCCTTAGAAAGAGCTAGTCTCAATCACTGGACAACTCCGAAACATCGTGTCCTCTATTACCTAAAATTCCGGACGATGAAAAAAGCCCAAAACTCCAGTAATTCTGTGTGTCATCCACCATCATCAGAACCCTTAAGAATGTACAAAACAGGATGTATGTCATCTATACAACAATGTTCGGTGCATCTGTTAGGAGATTTTGAGAAAATCATATTTGATGTAACGTAAATTTACGAAAAGATTAAACATCTCTCGCTTCCCCATATACATCGGTGCTTCCAATCGGGACCGACAGTTAATTTTTTTGGAATTAATAACCTCAGAATACTGCCCAGTAGCCCGAGGCACTGTTCTCACGGTTGCAATGCAACGGTATTGAATTAGTGGCTTTCAATCTGACTAGTTTGAACGATGAAATTATGATGTACACATTCTTTCGTCTCTTTGACATGAACGCAAGCCATTTCTATGTACTAAATGAAAGGAACCGACCTTATGTCGATGTAATTATCCGCAGACATATTCACTGTAATTTGTTGTACGAAATTTCAGTACATATTCAACAATCAGGACGAATCTCCACGAAGCAAGTCACTAATTAATCAACTACATAATTAAGTTCCTAATAAGAGAACCTACGAAATTTAGACGCGTTCCTGAGCCACTTCAATCGAATTTAAAATCTAAGATCTCTACGATCAATTTTAATATTATCCTCCCATTTGGTTCTCTTCTAATATTGGTCACGTTTGAGTACATTTCACTATCAAAATTCTGTATAAATTTCATGTTTCCCTCATTAACCCTACATTGACAACGTACTGTGGCATATTTGCTTAAAGCAGGAACTGTGACGTCAAGGGAAAGGGCCCTGTAACACGCAAAAATGGAGTAATTGTTGTAACCGGTGTTTACTCTGCGGTCCGTGTCGAGGATATATAACGAGGAGCAGATTCCATTAGGGGAAAGCCTTGAGACGGGAGTCAGAAGAGTATGAGACGGCGTGAGTTGGCCGCCAGCCTGCGAGGACGTGAGCCGGGAAGCAGAGGAACGTCCACTGTTGGAAGATGTTATCAAGCAGCGCTGTGAAGACCGTGACTGAGAACACTTGTCTTTGGGTGATAGTGATTTGTAAAGTGAAGCCGCGAGTTGTTTAAAGAGTTCAATAAATCTGATATCCAATCCAAACCCCGTCTACAGACAATCACGTGACAATACCTTAATGTGCTCCATTTAACTATCCTGATATTACAGGTGAGCACATAAATTACGGAGGTCTTTATTTCACCCATTTTCTGCTCAATTAATTTCTGTTATGCCCAAACATTTCACTAGCTCCATCATCTTCAAGTTCATGACGAGGTCTGTCCTTCATTACGCGACGCCATGTAGTCCAGTAGATGTTCGGAAACGTCTCAGAGAAACGTATGTAAAGTAAAGCTACCCTTGTAACAAGCCGTGGAGGCCCATAGGGTTGTGAGATGTTGAGGTTCACACATTTTCTAGACAATCGGCTCAAAGATGGCGGTAAGGTTGTCAGCCTTACGCGCCTCAAGAAGATTCCTGGTACTCATTTCTGTTAGAGGCTGATTCGACCCCAGGGCCATAGTGCGGCTGGAAGGATTAGGTGAATTGAAAATATGCAATGACCTCATCGGGACTTGAACCCACGACCTTCCGGCTTGTAGCATAGTGCCTCAACCAACTACGCTACCGCGTGCCCACTTCAGAGAAACGTAATGTATCCATATTCAGGGTCGATGAATGAGTCACGCAATTAAACAGCAGGCGGAATAAGTCGAGCGTGTAAAAAGGGGCTATGGCTATAAACCAAGGAAGGAGCCTTGAGCAAGCCAATAGAAGACAGTAAGAGTGAACTAACAGTGGCCCTAAAATGGGTCATCTTTTTTCATTAGCGAGAACTCGGCTTATTCTACTTGATGCTTTCATACACGGCTTACTCTTTGGTCCTGAAGAAAGAGCCAATATTATTCTCCGAAACACCGGCCAACTTGTACCAGAATACACGGCGTAACATTCCAGAATATAGTACTGTTCATAGTCACCGCCGTGATATTCTCAAATCTCACAGTTTAAATTTATATTCTATGCTGAAATTCAAGAGGCCATATTCAACTTTATATCTGGCCATTTCGTGGTAGGAATATCCTTAGAAATATAATTCATAGTTCGAAATTACGGCTGTTTGTTGAAAGAAATGTCATGGTCCTTCCAGGGTGCAAGAAATTACATCGCAACATGGCTATTTTTCTGCGGGTTACAGCGAAAAGAAAAATGTTCACACTCATACAGAACCACAGGCAAAATTATACTTTTGTATATTCTAATTTTTATGTTTTTGGACAGCAGACGAGAAGACAAAAGGTTCTGGACTGAATGGTAGGAAGCATTACCCGAGTTCAGACTCTAAATTTCATCTGTATTCATTATCACGAACTTGCCTCACACGTATCTTTCCTTTTATGAACTTTGCGTCGCCCCTATACATGTCTGTGTCCCGCTACACACAGGAGTCAGAGAAGTTGCCGCTTTCTCATACGCCCCACATTAAGAACACAACTGAATTCATATGATACAGGTGCGAGGGATACAGCGATGCGCAAGTGTTCAGAAATTATTTACTTAAAGAACTGAAATGATCACCTCACCTGAAACGAAAACGTCGACAACGGAAGTGAGGGAGACATGTGTGAGGTCCAGCCGGAAGCCCCCACTCTCACTACTTCACGGCAAAGTAACATGGCTTCGTCATTCAGACAGCTGGGTTACAGAATCTCCATATTGATGTGTGTCGAGATGTGAGGGTGCAATAGTACCAAGAGCTCATCCACACCCTCACCCCACCACTGTCACAGCTTCCGTCTCTACCAACCCCTAACGATTACCCCAAAATTTGAATGCATGAAGCCTAACGCTAGAACACGGCTGCGCGCGGACCCTTATGGCCTGAGAGAGCGAATAAAGGCCAAAGAATGGTTAAATCATTCTTGCGTCTTCTACGACAAGGGTGCTCTCGCTTTGTTTTCTCGTTAATTCTCTCGAAATTGCGTTCCTGGCTCATACCTACGCCATTGGTATTCACTGCGAACCGCGGCAGAAAAAAAAACTTAAAAACTCGCCGTGGCGTTTCATCCCTTTTGAGAAAAGATCCCTTATCACATATTTCATATGCAGGGGGGGCTGTTTTGCTTGCCTAGAGCAATATTATTTCCATATTTTTCACATAATGCGCCGCTGTGTATGGCTTTTATTTCATGTGACATCATGGTAATGCATTTTAACGTCTTATCATTCATTGCTGCGTCTTCACAACTCCATGCAAAGAACCCAGACCAAGTAAATATTTGTTCAAGATGGGCCACATAGCTTTTACAGAGCCTGATGTACGAGGAATGAGCGCTGGGAAGGCCCAAGCACGCGCGCCGAATAGAAAGAGCAAGAAGTAAAGGAAGACGGACATAGTACACGCTGTTCCATGGAGGACACGTCTAGAAAGGTTCGGAAATGCAAGGCGTCTCGGAGGAGGAAGCAGCGGGTGGGGGGACGTGGAGTAACACTTATATGCATGTTGAGTGCATAAGGAAATACAAACATGAGAAACTAACTGCTCTCTGATGGCAGATTTCCGGGAATTATGGGCTATAAAATGAGAGAAATTTCAAAATTCTACTGCGTACATTTTCGCTACAAAACCAACCTTCATTTTTCTTATTCAACATGAGATGTACGCATATATGGAACCAAAAAAAAAAAGCAATGTGATGTTTGTTTAACTATTCGCCAATAACAAACCGCAATAAACAATGCCCACAAAGTAGCCTATATGAAGCGCGTAGAAACATTAGTCTGATATTTACGGTAGGCAAGGGACCTGAAGGTATAATTCTTATGGGAATGCAAGAGCTCGCAAATGCGGTCCTTCTGGTATTTGCATTCTGAATGCGCCTAGCAGTCACAAATACGTCAACAGTAAATTGTAGATAAGATGCAAAAGTTCGTGATAATTATATATTAACACAATTATTAAGTTTCTGGATATTATCCATTGTTTTTTCTTCTTTTATTTTAAGAAATGTTTCGGAGAATGGGCTCTGTATCTGTTCTCAAGTAAAAGCACAATGGATAGAACTAGATCCTATTTCCGGATGTAGTCTCCGAAACGTTGTTTTGATTTAAAAACAGGACGATGGATGTCCAAAAACTCAATAATTTCATTAATAAACAGCGGGTCTACAAATTAAAATGTCATGTTTATAATGTTCCGCGTCTGTGGCATATAACATAGAGGACTCGAGCCGTAGCCAAGGTTTCTATTTTTGTCTCAGAAACGATACTTAATACACAATAATAGGCATTTGTATGTTCTGTCTTCGTACCAAATTTTGGAAGCCTAAATCCAATGGTTCATTATTTATCTCTATAAAAAATAATGATAAATATATATTTCAAACCAGGTATCTTCCTCTGGGGTAAAGGGAAACAGGCGCGTGAGGCTGATAACCTTACCGTCATCTGTGTTCCTATTGTCTAGAGAAAATGTGGGAGCCTCGACGTCTCATACCCCTATGGGCCTTCGTGGCTTATTACAGGGATAGCTTTACTTTTTTTATGGGATGAACGATTCCGAGATAATAAACTAATATTTTAAATGTTGATTGAATTGTTGTGATAAAAACGTGTCTAAAATTTCATTATTCTAACTTTTATTCATTATATATATAAACAGGGATTTAAATGTAAGCCCAATTACATTTACACTTCGTAACCAACCACAGGATTTGATAGAGTAATGAGAACTTCAAATGACTATTTGCATCCCTCCGAATGAAGGCATATTTCTGTAAGTACTCGTAAAATCATCTGAAGGTTGTGTTTCGCGTGTTACATCAAACACATGACTGGTACCAGCGTGTTTTTGAGCGAACTTGACACAGTATTTTATTCGCTGAAAATTCCAACTGTTTTTTATATTCCAAGCACTAAACATGTACATTTTATGATTTCTTTCCTGACGTTGCTTTTATTTTGTTCTCATTCAGATGTCCGCCGATGTCTGTAATTTTTGCTTCTTTCATTCATATATTACTGTGAGTACTATTCACCACATCCTCAATACACAGATCTGCTTACTTTCTTTTGTTCGTCAGAAAGAGGGTATCTTCTCGCTCGATAACTACACATATTATAGCATTATTAATCTCCTTCTATGGCGACCTGCCTATTCAAATTAATAGGAGGGGACGTACAACATTATTGAAATGTACGACATAGAAACCATCACGTTTTTACAGATTTCCTGTATGGATTCCCAACCTGTGGTCCGCCAGAACTCCTCCCCATAATGTTGTCACGGGTAGGGGCGACTAATACACGAGGTATTGGATTGGATGATTGGATTTATCGCACCTTATACAGGCAATCACAGTGCACTTTACAGTTCACCGTTACACACGCACTAGGGTTCTCAGTCTTCACTAGTCGTGTCCTGGTAACGGATTTATAACAATCTCACCATCAATTCAGAAACAAACATGGAGTCTTCTTTTCACAGCCTAATTCCGTTCTTGCCACTATTCTGCAACTGCCAACTCAATTCCCTTTCTCTGTTCCCAAGCTCATAT
>NW_019739943.1:129373-132838 GCF_002891405.2 Cryptotermes secundus
AAAAAAAACTTAAAAACTCGCCGTGGCGTTTCATCCCTTTTGAGAAAAGATCCCTTATCACATATTTCATATGCAGGGGGGGCTGTTTTGCTTGCCTAGAGCAATATTATTTCCATATTTTTCACATAATGCGCCGCTGTGTATGGCTTTTATTTCATGTGACATCATGGTAATGCATTTTAACGTCTTATCATTCATTGCTGCGTCTTCACAACTCCATGCAAAGAACCCAGACCAAGTAAATATTTGTTCAAGATGGGCCACATAGCTTTTACAGAGCCTGATGTACGAGGAATGAGCGCTGGGAAGGCCCAAGCACGCGCGCCGAATAGAAAGAGCAAGAAGTAAAGGAAGACGGACATAGTACACGCTGTTCCATGGAGGACACGTCTAGAAAGGTTCGGAAATGCAAGGCGTCTCGGAGGAGGAAGCAGCGGGTGGGGGGACGTGGAGTAACACTTATATGCATGTTGAGTGCATAAGGAAATACAAACATGAGAAACTAACTGCTCTCTGATGGCAGATTTCCGGGAATTATGGGCTATAAAATGAGAGAAATTTCAAAATTCTACTGCGTACATTTTCGCTACAAAACCAACCTTCATTTTTCTTATTCAACATGAGATGTACGCATATATGGAACCAAAAAAAAAAGCAATGTGATGTTTGTTTAACTATTCGCCAATAACAAACCGCAATAAACAATGCCCACAAAGTAGCCTATATGAAGCGCGTAGAAACATTAGTCTGATATTTACGGTAGGCAAGGGACCTGAAGGTATAATTCTTATGGGAATGCAAGAGCTCGCAAATGCGGTCCTTCTGGTATTTGCATTCTGAATGCGCCTAGCAGTCACAAATACGTCAACAGTAAATTGTAGATAAGATGCAAAAGTTCGTGATAATTATATATTAACACAATTATTAAGTTTCTGGATATTATCCATTGTTTTTTCTTCTTTTATTTTAAGAAATGTTTCGGAGAATGGGCTCTGTATCTGTTCTCAAGTAAAAGCACAATGGATAGAACTAGACCCTATTTCCGGATGTAGTCTCCGAAACGTTGTTTTGATTTAAAAACAGGACGATGGATGTCCAAAAACTCAATAATTTCATTAATAAACAGCGGGTCTACAAATTAAAATGTCATGTTTATAATGTTCCGCGTCTGTGGCATATAACATAGAGGACTCGAGCCGTAGCCAAGGTTTCTATTTTTGTCTCAGAAACGATACTTAATACACAATAATAGGCATTTGTATGTTCTGTCTTCGTACCAAATTTTGGAAGCCTAAATCCAATGGTTCATTATTTATCTCTATAAAAAATAATGATAAATATATATTTCAAACCAGGTATCTTCCTCTGGGGTAAAGGGAAACAGGCGCGTGAGGCTGATAACCTTACCGTCATCTGTGTTCCTATTGTCTAGAGAAAATGTGGGAGCCTCGACGTCTCATACCCCTATGGGCCTTCGTGGCTTATTACAGGGATAGCTTTACTTTTTTTATGGGATGAACGATTCCGAGATAATAAACTAATATTTTAAATGTTGATTGAATTGTTGTGATAAAAACGTGTCTAAAATTTCATTATTCTAACTTTTATTCATTATATATATAAACAGGGATTTAAATGTAAGCCCAATTACATTTACACTTCGTAACCAACCACAGGATTTGATAGAGTAATGAGAACTTCAAATGACTATTTGCATCCCTCCGAATGAAGGCATATTTCTGTAAGTACTCGTAAAATCATCTGAAGGTTGTGTTTCGCGTGTTACATCAAACACATGACTGGTACCAGCGTGTTTTTGAGCGAACTTGACACAGTATTTTATTCGCTGAAAATTCCAACTGTTTTTTATATTCCAAGCACTAAACATGTACATTTTATGATTTCTTTCCTGACGTTGCTTTTATTTTGTTCTCATTCAGATGTCCGCCGATGTCTGTAATTTTTGCTTCTTTCATTCATATATTACTGTGAGTACTATTCACCACATCCTCAATACACAGATCTGCTTACTTTCTTTTGTTCGTCAGAAAGAGGGTATCTTCTCGCTCGATAACTACACATATTATACCATTATTAATCTTCTTCTATGGCGACCTGCCTATTCAAATTAATATGAGGGGACGTACAACATTATTGAAATGTACGACATGGAAACCATCACGTTTTTACAGATTTCCTGTATGAATTCCCAACCTGTGGTCCGCCAGAACTCGTCCCCATAATGTCACGAGTAGGGGCGACTAATACACGAGGTATTGGATTGGATGATTGGATTTATCGCACCTTATACAGGCAGTTACAGCGCTATCGCTGAACTACACACTTTACAGTTCACCGTTACACACGCACTAGGGTTCTCAGTCTTCACTAGTCGTGTCCTGGTAACGGATTTATAACAATCTCACCATCAATTCAGAAACAAACATGGAGTCTTCTTTTCACAGCCTAATTCCGTTCTTGCCACTATTCTGCAACTGCCAACTCAATTCCCTTTCTCTGTTCCCAAGCTCATATCCTGGCAGGCTGGCATCTCGAAACTCGACTCTTCACTCTCGACCACTGTTCTCTATTCGACTACTTTCTACAAGTCCAAGTCCAAGTCACATTGTGACTGACGGTCTTATTACTGTTTGACAGTTACGATCTTGTTTTTGTGGGGCGCCCTNTATGGCAGGCTGGCATCTCGAAACTCGACTCTTCACTCTCGACTACTTTCTACAAGTCGAAGTCCAAGTAACATTGCGACTGACGGCCTTATTACTGTTTGACAGTTACGATCTTGTTTTTGTGGGGCGCCCTCTCTGACGAGAGGACGGGTCTGCCTTTTTTATATTCTGCTGGCCTTGCCAGTGCAGTCTTTCTCGGGTCTGCGTCCCTTGGGACTCGCGACCATATTTTACTGCCTCAGATTTGAGACTTGCTTTTCGTCGCCTCCTACGACTCGCAGGGTCACGGTGGAGGTATTCGACCCCGCCTCCACAAGAGGTTACTTCCTACACTTCCGAACACTTCCTTAAAACCACTCTGCACGGACATGGAAACCACAGTCTATATTGTTGAAGAGGCGTGTGTACCGCGCCGTTGCATAGCAATTGACGTCATACTGTTGACCGCGTTTGCTTGCAAGGGAATATGTTTACGAGGCGTTTCCTAGCAATGGGCATATACATCACAATGTAAAATACATCTAAAGAATCATCAAACTTTCCATAAAAATTTTACAGGGGGAAATTAAATAAATTTCTTGTCCCTTCGCTTCCAGAATAAGCCGTAGAACAAATACGTATTTCTTCTGAGATATAACGTCGCGTAGTCCGCCGAAACTCAGCCGAAGTTTCGGAGGAACATCTCGCTTACATCTTCAGGGCCGAAAAATGAAGCAAGTAAGAAAACAGCGTGAAACAGGTACCAAAATGAAGACTGGATGCGACATGCTCACAGAAA